>NC_058132.1:157484100-157491775 GCF_016433145.1 Gracilinanus agilis | reverse complement strand
AAGGAGGGAGGGAGGGAGGGAGGGAGAGATGACCATTTGATAAGTAATCCAAAAGGAAATCATTTTTCTAGGGAAGGCTTATAGTCCTAGGGAAGGAGTCTCTTAACTTTGGAATTATGTGATTTACCAGTAAATCTGGTGATCAAACATTCAACAAATTGTCATTGTGCTAGGTGCTTGGCATAAAAAGATAAAAAACAAAACAAAAAACAATATAGTCCTAGTCACCAGGACCTTATATCTATTAAGATAAGATATATACAAAAATAGAGGATAATAGAAATAAAACAAGATTTGAGAAGAATCTCTCCTAACTCTGAAGATAAGGAATGGACTCAAAATGTTAACTAAGGTAGAGTAGAATGCCTCCCTTTAGGCTGCTTGACGATTTGATTTGTAGTATAGTGAAGAGCACTGAATTTTGGGTCAAGAGATGCAGGTCCAAATCTTGCCTCTGCCATAGTTGTATAATACACCAAATCACATATTTTCAGAGCTTCAGCGGACTTATTAATAAAATTGTGATACTGATAATTTCACCACCTACATCATAGGGTTGTTGTCAAGAAAGTAGTTTGTGAACCTTAAATTAGGGACAACTGGACAGCACAGGGGATAGAGTGCCAGACCTAGAATTAGGAGGACCTGGGTTCCAATCTAGCCTCAGATACTTTCTAGCTGTGTGGCCCAAGGCAAGTCACTTAACCCCAATTGCCTACAAACAAATAAAAATCTTAAAGTGAGGTTATTGTTGTTAGCCTCTGGTTTGGTGGTAGAAACTTCAATTAAGTTAATTTGCAAACATTGACACTATAATTAGAGTATCTCATATGCTATTATATGTCAGTTATGGTCAGATCACATATAGAGAATTGCACTCAATTATGGGTACCAAATTTTAGAAAAGACGGTATACCAGAGATCATTTAGAAGAAGATAGTGAAATAGGTGATAGGGCTTTAATGCTACAGGAGGGTCAGCTGAAGGAACTAGAAATGTTAAACTTAGAGAAGACTTAGAAGAGTTTGTAACAACTAATAATATTTTAAGGATTACAAGGCTAACTTCAAGTGTTTGAAGGTCTATGTTGTGTTAGAGAGCTCAGACTCGTTCTCTCAGGTCCTCATAGGTTAGAACTATATTCAAAGTAAGTGTTATTACATTGAAGAAAAGAAAGGAAATCTTGGTGAAGTGATTTACAGAAGGCATTCTGGGAATAGTGGTATTGGATCTGGGTGTTGAAGGATACTGTAAAAATCCAGAAAGCTGCTCTGGTTTTCTGGACCATGCTTTTCCTGAAAAAGGCCATCTCTGCTTAAGATGTGCCCCATTCTTCTACTTGGTACTTATTTCTCTTTCCACAATCTTCTATCATTAAAGGTGTTAAGCAAAACCTTTCAGCTTCTTTGTCATTTAGGTCAGACTATGACACTCCCTAGCCCTCATCCTATTTCTCTCCTTTCTTTCATAGCCAAACTCCTTGAAAAAGCCATCTATTCTTGTTTCTACTTCTTCACTTCCCACTCACTTCTCTATCCCTCCAAATTGCCTCCTCATCCACAATGCAACTGAAACCATTCTCTCCAATTGCTAAATTAAATAAATCTCTTAATTGCTAAATCTGTTGACCTTTTCTCAGTTTTAATTCTTCTTGACCTCTGCTGCTTTGGAGACAAAGGACCACTCTTTGTCCATCCAGAAACCTTCTCTTTCACCAGTTTTTCATGACATTTTTCCTTCTTAATTCTCTTCCTAAATGCCTGACATCTCCTTTGGTGGCTCGTCATCCTTCTCATCTATAGGAAGCTAAGTGATGGAGTGGATAGAGTACTTGGCCTGGAGTCAGGAAGACCTGAGTTCAAATTCAGTCTCAGAAACATCATATCAGTTATAACCCTGGGCAAGTCACTTAACCTAAATCTACCTCAATTTGCTCAATTGTAAAATGGGGATCATAACAGCATCTGCTTGCAAAGATATTTGAAGATTAAATGAGATATTTGTAAAGCTCAGCACAGTACCTGATACATAGTAGGTGCTTAATAAATGCTTGTTTCAGGATGAGTTCAGAAAAACTTGGAAAGACTTATATGAACAGATACAAATTAAGTGAGCAGAAGCAGGAGAACAATGTATACAGGAAAAGAAATATTGTATGATCATCAATTGTGAAGGACTGAACCATTATCAGCAAAGCCAGTCTCCCAAGATAACTACAAGGGACTCATGAAGAAAATGCTATCCACAGTCAAAAAAGGAACTGTTAGAATCTGAGTGCAAATCAAGCATGCCATCTTCCACCATATTTCCTTCATGAGATTTCTGTTGTATGTGTGATATGTTTTCTATCAAGGCATGAACAATATGAAAATAGGTATTATATGAAAGTGTGGAGATAACCTATAACAGATTATCCTCTGCCTCAGGGAGATGGGAAGGGGAGGGAGGGAGGAAACCTGAATTTTAAAATGTCAAAAAAAAAAAAGTGTTTCTACATGTAATTGAAAAAAATTAAAAATAAATAAACTGGAAAAAATGCTTGTTCCTTCTCCCCTTCCCCTTGTCCTGCTCCAACTATGGATGATTCTTAGTGATGTCTTCCGAGTCTTGTGTTCTTCTCTATACCCTTCTTTTGGTGATATTTGCAGCTTACGTGGGTTCAGTGATGACTTCTCTAATCAAGTGACTTCGAAATCTCTATATATCCTGCCCTTCTTTATCTCTCTCCTAAACTTCAGGCTATCATTTGCTAGAAATCTCTACTTGATAATGTCCTATAGGTATTTAAAACTCAACATGTCCATGCAGAATTCATTATCTCTCCCCTTTACCAAACCTACCCCATTCTCCAAACATCTCTATTTCTGTTTAGTACTTCATAAATCTTCTATTTACTTAGGTTAAAAACCTAGTATTCATCCTTAACTTCTGCTTCTCTAAGAGGCAGCATACTATCATTTATTTTATATACTAGATCTGGACTTGGAATCAGGAAGACTTGGGTTCTAATTCTGTCCCCAGTTACTTCTTAGCTATATGACTTTAATCAGCTCACTTAACCTCTCTGATCCTCAGTTTTCTCATCTATAAATTAGGGTATTGAACTTAAAAACATGTAAAGTTTCTTTTAGCTCTAAATCCATGATCCGGTATTTCCACTACTTATTTGCTGGCCATTTTCTCCACAGCCTCACCAACTGCCTTGCTACCTGAGATCATGCCCTGAATGTTTTAACACTTTTATCTCTGGAACTTCCTTCCAAGGATCCTGCTTTCCTAAATGGTTACTGACTCTTCTTGGCTCAGTCAGGCCTTTTCTGATTCCCCTACTTAGTGCCATTCTTTCCTCTTCCTCCTCTTCTTCCTTCTCACCCTCTTCCCTCACCCATCTTTCTCTGTCTCTCTCTCCCTCCCTCTCTCTGTCTGTCTGTCTCTCCCTCATCTGTGTAAATGTTGTATTCCCAAAACAAACTCTGAGCTCCTTCAAAAAAGGGAATCTTTTTTCATTTTTGTCTTTGTATCTACAGCACCAATTATAGTGCCTTGATTATAACAGGGGTCTAATGAATGCTTATGGTGTGAGTCCTTCAGGTATTTTGAAGTGGGATAAGGAAGAAGACCTTTTCAGGCCCTTCCATTTCTGCCCCTGGATTTGTTAAGAGTGCTTGATTGCGGGGCAGCTGGGTGGCTCAGTGAATGGAGAGCCAGGCCTAGGGATGAGAGGTTGTGGGTTCAAATTTGACCTCAGACACTTCCTAGCTGTGTGACCCTGGATAAGTCACTTAATCCCCATTGCCTAGGCCTTACCACTCTTCTGTCTTAAAACTAATATATGGTATTGGTTCTAAGATAGAAGGTAAGGGTATAAGGGAAAAAAGAGTGCTTCACTAGAACTGTCCTGCCTAGTCTTCTAAGATAGGAAAAAATGCATGACACTCCTTAATTATTAATTAATTATCTCAATTTTCACATCAATATGGTATTTTAAGGTATATAAAACACTGCATCTATACATACATATGTAAAAAGCATACGCACATATATACATATAATATCATTCATATGATGAAATGTGGCAGAATTTTATTTATTAATGAGAGCAGACAAGCAAGGATATACAGTAAGTACACTTTGCCTGTAGACCTTTGGGATACCAGTGATAACAGTGCCAAAAGAAGAGAACTATCCTGGGCAAGTGCCGCAGGAAGGCAGTCCCGAACCTAAGAGGATAAACTGAATGTTGCTCCTAGTCCATGCGGAGGTCACAGGGTAGATGAGTTCGGAAGACTAAGAGTCCTGAAGAAGTCCAACGCCCTTATCCAAAGGAAGAAGAAAGAAAGTAGGTCTTCACAGAGCCGCTGAGGGAAAGCCCTGAAAATAAAAGCAGCGTTGGTGAAATTACAGCCATTCAACTTCTTCACCAGAAACGGGTCGTCTCCTCTGTCAGCCCGGTGCTAGCAACATTCCCTTCTCAGACCCCTGAGTCAGCCTGGCTGTGGCTCCGCGGCAGGCAGCCCCGCCACCATTCTCAGTCCCTTAACAGCAAATTGTCCACATAATGAAAAGGCATTCTTATAAAGAGATATAATCCTTGCCCTAGGGCAGCACATATCTATCTAGCTCCTTCCTTAAGATTCCAGCTTTTCCTCAAGATCTTTTCACCCTGGGGAAATTTTGAAACCCCTACCTGGGACTCTATGTGAAGACTATCTGGTGAGAAATCGGCATTTCTCTGAGCTCTTTTCCTAGTTTTAGTTTTTCTGATAGCCAAAAATCATGATAGAAAAGGGAGTAAAAAAAATAAGGGCAGCCTCGTCTTTCCACCTATTTGCCTTTTAAGGTATTCAAGAAGATAATGGGTTTTTGTTGCCGTTCAGTCATTTTTTTTTTTTTTTTGCTTTTTTTCCCCTTCGGTCTTGCCTGACTCTTCAAGACTCCACATGGGGTTTTCTTGGCAAGGATACTGGAATGGTTTGCCATTTCCTTCGCAAGCTTATTTTGCAGATGAGGAAACTGAGGCAAACAGAGTTCCGTGACTTGCCCAGAGTTGCACAGCTAGTGTCCAAGGCAGAATTTTTTTTTTTAATTTTTTTTTTTAAACCCTTGTACTTCGGCGTATTGTCTCATAGGTGGAAGATTGGTAAGGGTGGGCAATGGGGGTCAAGTGACCTGCCCAGGGTCACACAGCTGGGAAGTGGCTGAGGCCGGGTTTGAACCTAGGACCTCCTGTCTCTAGGCCTGACTCTTACTCCACTGAGCTACCCAGCTGCCCCTCCGAGGCAGAATTTGAACAAAGGTTGTCCTGAAAGAGCAGAAAACAAGTTAGCATCATAGAAAAACCCCTGGATTTGGATTCAGAAGTGATTGAGTTCCATGTTCTCCTCTAGCTAGTTATGTAAATTGCCTCTAAAGCTCTCTAAGGTTTCCTCATTTGCAATGTAGGGATGGATCACATGTTTTTCGTTTTGTTTTGTTTTTTTAAGTTTTGCTGTTGCATTGTTTTTATGCCACAGTCCAGTGGAATTCCTGTGGCCTTACTCACCCTCTACTGAATGCTACCTTATAACCCAGAAAAACATTTAAGCAAAGCCAATGCACACAGTAAACCATGTCTGACAGCATAGTCTGCATTCCATGACCATAATTCCCATCTCTCCACTCACTGAGAGGAAGTTGTGTTTCTTTATCAGTTCTCTCTGAGATTAAGATTATTTATATGATTGATTTTGGCTTGTTTTGAGTGTTATTTACAGTTCTATAGTCTTTGCAAATGCTGTTCTTCTGTTTCTGCTTCCTTTACTCTCTATAAACTACAAGTTAGGGTCACAGATCTAGAGCTGGGAGAGAATTTAGAGGCCATTTAAATCTTAATTCCTCTCCATTTTGCAGATGTGGAAACTGAGGCTAGGAGGTTAAGGGATTTGCTCAAAGTCACAGAAGGAGTAATTGTCAGAAGTGAAATTCAAACCCCCAGGTCTTCTGATTTTAGAATCAGCACATTTAATTTTTTTCATATTTACTTAGTATTTCTTAAAGCATAATCATATTCACATACCATATATTCATAATGTCATCATTTTTTTCTAGCTAAGGAGACCTCATTTTGTTTCTCCTTTGTTATCACAAAGTGCTACTTTGAATATTCTGGCATATAAAGGACTTTTTTGGGGATATAAGACCAGTGGTGGGACCTCTGATTTAAAAGTTAAAGATAGTCCAGTCACTTTTTTTTTTTTTTTGCACATTTCCAAATTGATTTTCAGAATGGCTGGACCAATTCTAGATTCCACTAACAGCATATTAGTGTTCCTGTTTTCCCCTACCTGTTCAACACCAACTTAAAAAAAAAATCATCTCTGACAGTTTGCTGGGTGTGAGTTCTTTTAATTTGCATTTCTCTTATCTTCCTTTGAGGCTCAGCTTATGTGTCACTTTCTTGTGAAACTGTCCCTATTCCCCAGTTGAAAATGTTCTTTCTACTCTCAATTTTTTTCTAGAACATTTTTTTTAAACCCTTACCTTCAATCTTGGAATCAATACTGTGTATTGTGTATTGATTCCAAGGCCGAACAATGGTAAGGGCTAGGCAATGGGGGTCAAGTGACTTGCCCAGGGTCACACAGCTAGAAAGTGTCTGAGGCCAGATTTGAACCTAGGACCTCCCATCTCTAGGCCTGGCTCTCAATCCACTGAGCCACCCAGCTGCCCCTGTGGAACTTTTTTTTTTTAGATCTCTCCTTTGCTCTCATCATTTAACATCTTGTATTATGCTTATCTGTGTTTGTATAGAATCCTGTCTCTATAATCTGAAAATGGAATGTAATCTCCTTGAGGGCAGAGAAACTCTTTAAAAAATTGTTTGCATTCTTGGTACACCTAGCTCAGTGCATACAGGTGAAATTGAAAAGAGATAAGGGACAAGACATAAATATATAACAGGACTAACACAAGGTAGGATATTATAAGTATAAACCAGAGGCCCAGATAAAATGTTAAAAAGAAATTTGAATAGGAAGAGGTCATTTTTAGCTAGAAGATGGGGGATGGTTTTTAGCAGAAACTGGCACCTCAGCTGGACTTTGAGGAGAATATTTTCTTTTTCTTTTCCACTTTCTATTCCTTTTATTTTTTTCAATTACATGTAGAAAAAAAGGTTTAACTATTTCTTTCTGATTGTTTGAGAACACTTTCCATAGGCAGAAATGCAGACACATGTAGGGTAAGCCTGAAAGGAAACAAGAAAGAGCAAGGAACAAGTCTAATTTGAAATGGAAAATAAAGAATATAAAGAGTGATGGTGTGAAATAAGTTTAGAAGTCGCCAAATCTAGAAATCTTTTATATATCATAGTCTAAGACAGTGGTTCCCAAACTTTTTTGGCCTACCTCCCCCTTTCCAGAAAAAAATATTACTTAGCCCCCTGGAAATTAATTTTTAAAAAATTTTAATAGCAATTAATAGGAAAGATAAATGCACCTTTGGCCATCACCGCTCCCCTGGATCACTGCAGCACTCACCAGGGGGTGGTAGCACCCACTTTGGGAATCACTGGTCTAAGAGATAGAAGGGACCATAGAGGTCACAGAGCTCAACTCCCTCATCCATTTGGGCTTTGGAACAAGGGTCACAAATAAAATAAAATAAAATAAAATAAAATAAAATAAAATAAAATAAA
>NC_058132.1:157454568-157481202 GCF_016433145.1 Gracilinanus agilis | reverse complement strand
AAATAAAATAAAATAAAATAAAATAAAATAAAATAAAATAAAATAAATAAAATAAATAAAATAAAACACATCAGATTACAAAGGAAATCAATCATATACACATATAACTACACACACATAAACATATATAATGCATATACATGTGTGTATACCCACTGATAGACATATAACTAAACATTTATTTACACAAGTTCTCAGGCCCCAGTTAGGAATTCCTGATTCAGAGATAACAGTTTCTGGAAGAGGTGAGGATGGAAATCAGATTGCAAGGGGTTGTAGAATGAAGGGATGGTGAGGCAATGAGGTTGAGGGAGAAAAGAGTGAGAGGAGGGATGGGCACCAGATGGTGAAGGATGGTAAAGCATAAAATACAACATGACCACACAGTTTTGCCTGAAACTAGACCCCTTCCAAGAGGAAAACCGAGCCCTCTTACTGGAAAGACTCCCTTTCAGAAAACATTAAAGAAAAAAAAATTTTAATGACTCCTAGTCTAAAGTTGGGGGTGGTTAGGTGGTGCAATGGATAGAGCACTGGGCCTAGAGTCAGGAAGACCTGAGTTCAAATTCAGCCTAACTTACTAGTTACTTACAAGTTACTTAACCTTGCTTGACTGGAGAAAGAAACAGAAAACCACTCCAGTATCTCTGCCAAGAAAACTCCACAATAAAATTTTCATTGGTACCATGTTCACAACCTCCAGCAACCACCAAAATTTTCCAAGTCTGACCATCTTGGCCTCTCTGCTTACTTTGATGATGGAACAATTTTTCCCTCTTTCACAGGCAGTTAAGCTACCTGATAACAAGGTGATAATGGGAAAATAATGTTCTAGCTCCAGGCACAAAGCTGACTAAATAGAAAAAGACTTGTTGGCAAAAGGTACACTTAGAGCACCTTAATCTTTTCCTGTTTGCTTTGAAGCTTGGCTTCCAACCCAGCAATTTCAGGAAAATATTGACAATAGGAACATAAAGTAGAGTAGAGGAAGGTGCTGGAGCAGATTCCAGTCCTCTGGTGAAGTTATTTTCTGGGGGAAAAAAAAGCAGGCTCTCAGCAGATCTAACCCACTAGTAGTACAAAACAAAGTACAAAACACTGGCAAAGCAGGCTGGGGAGATGGAAGGGATTAGGTCCCAGAAAGTTGCTTGGCTTACAAAGAACTTTTTAGAGGACACATGTCCTAAATATTTTCAATAATGAAGAAATTCAGGAAACTTTTCTTTTTCCTGTGGTCATTTTTCCTAAACATAGTATTTTTTAACTCTGAAAGGACACAGGCCTTGTATTTTAGGCAAAAAATTAAAATTAAAATTAAAAAAATAAAAAAACCCTTGGGAAAAGTAACAGAAAATAGGATTGCAAACCTAAAACCAAACCTGACCAAACTTGTTGGCTTTTAGAAAACTGTTTTGAAGAACAGGAAGGAAGGGGGAAACTTAAAAATAAACAACCTTCCTCTCCTGCCCACCACTCCTCTAAAGCTCTATTATAGCAAAGCTTCTCACAGGAATGTTGCATATTTTCAGATATAGGAATAGGGACTAACCTTATGATTTCTTTTCTTCCTTTTTTTTTTTAAACCCTTACCTTCTGTCTTAGAATCAATACTAAGTTTTGGTTCCAAGGCAAAAGAGTGGTGAGAGCTAGGCAACTGGGGTTAAGTGAGTTAGGAATCTCCTATCTTTAGGACCTCCCAACTCTATCCACTGAATCACCTAGCTGCCTCTGATCCTATAATTTCATCGATGTGAGGAACTCCCTCTATCTGTGGGCCATCCAGCAACTTCTTTTCTGTTTGCAAAGTATTTTATATGCATTTTTTGGAGAAGTAGACATGATGACACATAGATTGTCGTCATTTTTGAGTCTCATCTCTCTCTTTATGACCCTATTTGGGGTTTTCTTGGCAAAAATACAAGAGTGGTTTGCCATGTCCTTCTCCAGTTCATTTTATAGATGATGAAACTGAGGCAAACAGTTAAGTGACTTGCCCAGGCTTACACAGCTAGTAAGCATCTGAGGATAGATTTGAACATATGAAGATGAATCTTGCAGATTCCAAGTCAGTGGTCTATTCACTACACTACCTAGCTGCCCTCCAGCAGCTTCATTACAATTAAATATTCCTGGGATGCTATCTAGAACAACAAAGAGGTTAAATATCTTGCCCAGTATCACAGAGGCAGGGCTTGAAGTCAGGTAATCCTAGGAGGCCAGCTCTCTATCCAATATATTTTATTATTTCTCCAAGTACTCGCTCTAGCTATATTTTAGAATATATTAATTTAAATATTTCCATAGATCCCTAATCTCATCAGTGAAGTATCTCCAACTCATCACACCCACTTGTCTTATCCTGAGACTCTTGTACATACCTTTCTATAAGTTTTCCATAGGAGATGTACTTAACATGCTGGAGACCTTCAGCTGGCTCTTTTAATATTTTATAAATAGCAGTTGCCAAACTGGGGCAACCTGTCTTATCCTTTAAACTTCCATGTTACTGGTCTATTTCCTTTTCCAATCTTACATATCATTGATATTGAATACTGAAAAGTGCCTTAGATGAGTGCTCAGAGAGCTAAATTCCAATTCCAGCCTTTCCAGTATCCTATTAGACCTTGGCAGTTTCCTCATCTGTAGAGTAAAAAGGTTAGACTATTATAGATGTTTTTATCTTCTGCTCAAAATTCTTTCTTTTAAGTTCTATTTTATATTATATTTTCTATGTTCTAATCTACCTATAAACATCATAATAATAACAATTCCCCTTTATATAAACCTGTAAGGCATCATATTATCCTTTTAAGATAGATAGAACAAACATAATTTCCTCATTTAACAGTTGGGAACCTAAGGCTCAGGGAAGCTAAGTCATCTTTCCCAAGTTCACACAGCTGTAAGTGAAGAAACCAGAATTTGATATCAAGTTTTCTCACTTGGAGACCAGTTCTTCTCACTATACCACTTTGTCATCACACATCTTTCCAGTCCCCTTTTGGGATGCCTACAATTTTTATTCTTTTGGTTCAATGATTTGCAGGCATATACCATTAGCAGGAGAATATCCGTATTAAACATACGGGGGTTTTGCTACAAAAATGTCAAAATTTTTGGAAACTACACAATTTCTGATCTTTAATTCAATATATTTTCTCCCCTTCCTATTCAAATGTATTATTTTTATATGCCATCCAAGATTGTTGTATCAGCTTGTTGATTGTTGATCAACTTAGAGGGCTAAAAAAATAAACCTCAACTATACATACAGATTTTGCAGATGTAGATTTAAAAAAAAAAACAAAAAAAACTCTTACCTTCTGTCTTGGAATCAGTACTAAATATTGGTTCCAAGGCAGAAGAGTGGTAACAGCTAGGCAGCTGGGATTAAATGTCTTGCCCAGCATCACACAGATAGGAACTGTCTGAGGCCAAATTTAAACCCAGAACTTCTCTCTCCAGGTCTGGCTCTCTGTCCCTAGAGGTAGATTTTTTAAAATTCAAAGATATTTTATTTTCCCAGTTACATGTAATAACAATTTTCAACATTCATTTTCCAAAATTATAAGATCCAAGTTGTCTCTCTCCTTCTATCCCCTCTCTCAGAGATGGTAAATCAATTTGATCTGAGTTATACATGTATTGCCAGATGTCGATTTTTAAAAATCTTTTTGGATGAATTCTACAGGTAAACGTGACTAGAAAGCCTGTAGAGAGACTATGAGATATTATAAAATTGACCGGAAATAGAGAACATTTAGAAATCATCTCTCTAGAACTCTGGAGGTTTTACCAACTGCCAGTGTTTACAGGGTCACTGGCTCTTGTACTTAGATTACATGCCAACATGTACATAAAAATAATGAGTAAAAGCCAGTAATACTGGAAGGAGATAATCATCTCCACCTTAAGGGCTTGCAGTGATAGCTGAGAAGATGGTCCTGGAGATGTTGGAATTGAGTCACTAATGGCTAGAGGATGTTGTTACTGTTAGTGACTAAGTTCCCAGGTAATTTTTCCAGTCAAACACAAACCCAGGCTTTTTTACCTCTTATTATACAAGTGTCCTATCTATTTGCCTATTTGTGGACATTTAAGTGCTACTGCTTGGACTCCATAGACCAGACTCTCTAGAAGATTTAGTTGAATAACAACTATAGGCAACTGAACAAGAGTGATATGTGTTTCTCTTCTACAGACTTTCTGGTGTAGAGCTCAGCAAATTCTCCCATTGAGAGAATTCTAGTATCTTTTTAAATATAATAAGATATCTGGCATCATACAGTAAACACCCACCTAGAGCTGGTTGCTGCCACACATAGAATATTCTGTCTATTCTTAGAATGAAATATTTCAGTATTCACCAGTATTTGTTGGTCTGGTGGCTTATTTAAACAAGTGTCCTGTATTCCTGTGATTAAATTCCTCAGTGATTCTCTTCATCCCCACTAAATCCACAGAACTGGGTCTGTAGAAAGGGTTGGATAACAGATGCTGTCCCCCAAACTGCGTGGATACAGGTATAAATTGACAATACTCCTGGACACATAACAAAGAAGCATTTGTCACTGTTTCATTATCTCTAAGACAGTGAAATACAGTCTCCTTTTCAGCCTCAGGCATAAACAGGGCTTGTTACCAAGAGGTTCAAAATAAGTGTGGCAAATAGAGTTTGTCCAACAATGACGGGAAAGTTTTCCTCTCACTCTCTCCTCCCATTCATCTCTTTATCCACTCACATAATTGACTCATACAGAGTTGTTTTTATATGAATGTCCTGAAACTTAACAAGTAAAAAATTAAGTTCGACATTCCTTCCAGTAAAGGTATGTAAACTCAGGACAGCTAGATGGCTCAGTGGATTGAGAGCCAGGCCTAAAGACAGGAGGTCCTAGGTTCAAATTTGACTTCAGACATTTCCCTAATTATATGACCTTGGGCAAGTTACTTAATCCCAATGCTTAGCCTGTCCCTCTCTTCCTCCTTGGAATAGACAAGAAGGTAAGGGTTTAAAAAAAAAAAAAAGAATGTAAACTCCTTGTGAAAAAGAAATGTTTCATCTTTGCCTTTATATTCCCAAGAGTCTGCACACAGTAAAAATTCAAAATAAGCAATTGTTGAATGAAAGTTCCACACCAAATTAGAACTTCTTTATAGAACCTCCATTACTGTCAGTGAGTGATACCATCATTGTCCTGGTTAAGTTCAAACACTTCCAGTTATTTTTTACCTTTTTTTTTCTCTCTTACAAATCCCATAGCCAATTATTTACCAAATCCCAGGAGCCTTCCCCTTACATTGTCTCTAAAATTTACCCAAGGTTGAAATGTTTAGAGAGGGGGAAGAGGACAGGAAAGTGAGGATAAACTTCACAAACATTATCTCATTTAATCCCACCAATGACTGAGAGGTAGGTGCTATTTTTATCCTCATTTTATAAAAAAACTGGGGCAGACAGGTTATAAAATAACTTGCCCATGGTCACCATACAGCTAGGAAGTGTCTGAGGCTGCATTTGAACTCATTGTCTTTCTGATTCTAGGTTCGGCTCTCTGGCTTCTATACCTACCCTTCGGATTTTAGGGGAGAAGTTAAAAAAAGGAAAAAAGGAAGGAAAGTCAATAGGAGATGTGTAAGAGGATTATTCAGTGTGTTCTGAATCATAAAAGAAGAGAATTCATTATTAAAATCACCAAAAAGCCTGGACCCCCTATGCACATTTGCTCCTATAACTTCACAAAAACATTTGGTCAAGATGAAATTCCAGTCTATTTGTAAAGGGTGCAGGAGGGGACCTTGATAAAGGGTGAGTTATTTTATCTCTCAGCCTCGGGATCCTCATCTGTAAAATGAGGATAATAATAGCACCTACCTCTCAGGATTGGTATGATGTTAAAAAGAGACAATATATGCATAGCATTTTATAAACCTCAAATTACTGTATAAGTAATTTAATTACTGTTATTATTATTGTTATTGTTATTAGGGCAAAGCTTCAAGGAGGATGATTACATCACACAAACTATTATCTCACTGAACACTTCCTGATTTTTAATACAATACAAACTCTCTGGTCCAAAATCCCTACTCTAATAGGGACTTCTAGTCTCTTCTCAGCCTCTTGCACCAGGTATCTCTGGGAAACTCTGGTTGTTGACCAAGTGAGTGTCTGGTTGAGGGTTAAGTTCACTATTTGGATCCCACCATCTTTATCCAGGAAGCATTGTTTTTTTTTCCCCCCAAGGCTAAGCTATGTCTTTAATCACTAGCCTGTGTAGCTCTGTGTAAATGGATTCAGGAATCAGATTCAAGAGGAAGAAGAGTGCCAAGAGGTAAGAGAAAAGGGCCAAAGATAAAACCTTGGGGAATGTCAACCTTAAGAAGTGGGGAACAGGAAGGGCAAGGAAACTGAGAAGAATGGGTTGGAAAGAGTGTTAGGAAGCCAGGGAATGGAGAATATAAAAAAAGAGAGATATGTCTGCCATGTCAAATGCTACAGAGAGGTTAAGAAAGACGAGGGTGAAAAGTTACTGGATTTGGCTATTGGAAGGTTATTGTTGATTTTTGAGAGAATTTTTTGGTACTAGGTTGCTTAATTTGTTGATTGATTAATAGTTTGGGGGGGTATCTGGTTGTGGGAGGGAGTGGATGGGGAGAATGGGGAATACTTTAGCTTTCCAGCCTTGTTTATGCAACCCACATTTGTACAGTGTCTACTATAGGAGGAGCAGTATGCTAAGCATTAGTGGTACAATGAATAGAGGGAGAGGCTTAGAGTCAGAAAGACCAGAGTTCAAATCCAACCTCAGATACTTAGTATCTTGGTGACCTGGGCAAGTCACTTAATATCTGTCTCCCACAATTTCCTCATTTGTAAAATGGGGATAATAATACCACCTACCTCCCAGAGTTGTTGTAAGGATTAAATGAGAGAATTTAGTAAAGTATTTTGCAAACTTTAATATGCTATATAAATGTTAGCTATTATTATTGTTAAATTATATGTAAAACAAAGAATCTGATCCCAAAGATCTTATAATCTAGAGAAGGTAAGGGGCATAAATAACAATATATGACATTGTATGAAAAGTATAGTAGGAAATGAAAACCAAAGTGCTAAGTGAGATCTGAGGGGAATGACCTTACCAAAGATGAGGATGATTAGGTATAAGAATGATCAGAGGAGGTTGACTGAAAGGTATACCATTCTTTTATTTATTTCTCTATAAAAAGATTACTTGAAAGATACAGCAACAGAGATGACTTTACTCAATGGCCCTCATCATGAATATCATGCAAGGCATAAAACAAGAAGATATATACTCACCAAAGTGTTTGACACTGTCATGGAGGGCGTTAAGCATAGAATCCTAATTGAATCACAAAATAAGAACTGCATAATTTTATTAGTAGGGATCTCATGGAATTCAACCTAAATTTAAAAAAAAAAAAATTTCTCCTCTAACAGACCAAGCCTCTACTTGAAAAGTTCCAGCGACTGACTGGAAAACTTCCCCTACACATTCTGAGGCAGCCAATTCTGCCTAGTTCTAATTGTTAGAAAGCTTTTCTGGAAATCAAGCTTTAATTTTTCTTTTTGCAAATTCCATACATTGCTCTTCCCTCTGTGGCCAAACAAAACAAATTTAATCATTTTTCTATATTCCAGATCTTCAAAAACTTGAAGAAAGGCATTATACTCTCTCATGGCTTATTTATCAGGCTAAATGTCTCGAGTTCCTTCAATTTTCATGTGACTCAAGATCCTTTACCACCTTGGTTGTCTTTCTCTGGTGACTTGATAATTTATCATTGTTCTTCTTAAACTGAAGTCCCCCCAAATTAACATGGTACTCCAAATGTGGTCGGAATATAGGTACTATCACCTCCTTATCCTGAAATCTATACCTTTCTTAAAGTAGCCAAGGTTGCATTACAGATTTCTCGACCCCAAATCATATTGTTGACTTATGTTGAACTTACTATTTACTAAGATCCCTGGGTCTTTTTCAGACAAACTGCTTTCTCAGCATACCTTTCTTATCCTATACTTTACATTTTTTATTTTTTATATCTCAATGTAATAATTTCCATTTGTTACTAAGGAATTTTATCTTAAATTCAGTCCAATGACCTAGCCTATCAAAATCTTTTTCTACCCTGCCTACCATTTAATGTGTTAACCTCCCTGTTTTGTGGCATCTATAAATTTGATGAGCATAAAATGAATGCCTTTAACAAAGTTATCGATAAAAATGTTAAAGGGATCTCATATGCCTCCAATGGAAATCTCCTCCAAAGTTGACACCGTCTTCAATGATAACTATTTAAGTCCAGTCATTCAACCAGTTCCAAATCCATACAATTTTATTAACTTGCAGTTGATTCCTCTTTATCTTTTCCACAAGTAGAGGAAGGAGACATTTTTTCAAGTGTTTAGCTAAAAAAAGAGGTAAATGGTATCTACATCATTTCCTTGACATATTAGTTTAGCATCCTGGCCAAAAAAGGACTTAGACTCCATATGGATTATGCTCCTATTTGTGGATGACATTATGTTAATTGGATCATTCTCTGGAACATAGTGGAGTCTTATAAAAGAGATCTTTATCACTCAAATTCAACCTAACTATCTACATTGGAAAAACCAGAAGGATAAAGACTACCTTTTGTCTAAACTAGGACCTACAGTTGAATGGAGAATCCACAGAGTTGGTTCATCAGTACATATATATTGGACAGATACTACAACTGTAGGATAAACAGGGCCCAGTGAGTCACACTTGGGAAATTATGAAATGCTTTTCATAACTTCAAGTTTTTTCCTTAACCAAAAGGCCACTTTTTAAATAGTAATATATTTTTGGCACTGCCATATGATTGCAAATTGTAGAATATTAAGTTTCAAAGAATTAAAATTATGGTTCAATCAAAGGGCAATAGGTAGGCATTCAGTGGGTGTGGGTAAGTTTTTACATGTTAACAACAAAGAATTACCCATGATAAGTAGCATAAAGCAGTGTTAAGGAGATGGCAAGTGATCAAGATTGTTCAACCACTCCTGTTTGCCCCACATCCTACTACTGGCTCATTGCCTAAATGGGTTTCTTGATGTAGATGTTCCTTCCCCATTATGGGAAGTAGTATTAAAGGATTCATGATTGTTATTATCTTTTGTTGCTGCTGTTGTTGTTAGCTTTGAGCTTCCCAGCCAGAGATAGGAATTCTATCAAAACACTTCAGTGTTGGTTCTATCTCTATCTCTTCTCTTGGAATGTTTCCCCTGTAGTTGTATCTCCCCAACTGTTTTCCTAATAAGTACAGCCAGAGTAGAAAATGCCAGTGATAAATAGTATTTATAAAGACAAATTAAACATTTAAAATACAGAAAGATAAATAGATTTTCCATATGTTTAAATTTAGTCTACCATGAAGGAATTCAAAAGAAAGAGGGAAGAGGGAATGAAAGAGAATAAGCATTGCCAGACACTGTCCTAAGTGCTTTACAAATATCTCATTTAATCTTCACAACAAGGTAAATGCTATTATGCTCTCCATTTTAGCTGAGGAAACTGAGGCAGACAGAGGTTGAGTGACTTGGCCAAGGTTACACAGCTAGTAAATATCTAAGAGCAGATTTGAATTTAGATCTTCCTGACTCCAGACTCAGTGCTCTATCTCTAATTACACTTAACCAGAAAGAAATTGAGAGAATATCATCTTGGAATCTGTAGTCTACTGCTTCTGTCCTGACATCATTTGTGCCCAAGCAGTCTTGCTCCCAGAATCCTGTTCCCTCTCTTTATGGCTTTTACTTCAAAGTGTGCTTGAATTCCAAGCTCCACATTTCTGCTTATACTTCCCCTTTCTCCAGTTTCATGATGTCATCCACTCATTCCATCAGGATCCAGGTTCCTCTTAGAATCTATACCTTATACTTAGTTATATGACTTTTAAGAATATCTTGACATGTGGCCTATCATTATTCATTCCATTGCTTTGCTTCATTTCTGATTTTCTCAAGATATTTGTTCACACCTTATAGCGAAATCACCTGACAGCATTTTTATAGTTAGTAAGATGCCTTGTTACCTCATCCCTTTTCAGTGATTAGATCTGTGAAAGACCAACTTTCTGGCACATATGAGGAAATAGAAGATTCTATAGGAGGTGGGTTGGCCATGTGATAAGATTGAAGGATAACTGATACATTAAAACACTCTTATTAAAGATGCTATGATACAAACAAAAATATAGTTCTAAGAGAAATCTGGTGATATAGAATGGTATGGAATTTGGAGAAAATGGAAGCAGGACACTAATTAGGAGACGAGGTATCAAGGACTGAACATGATAAAGAACTGATCTCATGAGGATTATAACATGATGGTAATAATATTGGCAATACAGACTTCTCAGGGTTTTTACAAGACTTATGTGAGATAGCACATACATAATGGGACACTGGCCAATAAAGACTTATCTTTATGAATCTGTTTTACTAAGGTAAAGTACTAACTGTAACTAGTTCTACCTGCCAATTCCAAAATTCAAAGGAGCATCTTTAATTGACTGCACGGCCTACACCGAGTTGGAAAAGGTAGGGTGGGGAGAGAATACTTAGTACTACTTGACAGGCTTCATTCTTCTCTGGATTCTTCTTTCTGTCTAGAGGCAATCTGGAGAAAGCAGAGAGATAGTGCCATGGGGGAAGGGCCCTCCTCATCCAAAGCCAATATATAGATGATTAATATATGCCATGGTACTTTACCATGGGTTTTATTCTTTCACTTTAGATGAAGAAGACTGGAGATGGAGACTGGAGAGTGTGAGCTTCAAGTGATATGGAGAATAAGTTCTAGCTGTGGATTCTAGATTTTACAGTGAATACAGCCTTGAGGATAGAAGCAAGAATAGTCTTTTGGACTAATTGAACTGAACTTAACCGCAGCTTGGACAGGACTTTATACAGCAATGTTGCTGGTTAATGGACATGAACTTGGTGGGACTAGCACTATGTAGAAACTAATTGAGTTTGAACTCAGTCTTCTCAGAGACCAAGGTAATATGAGGAAATATTTTGCCTCTGAGTTAGTGGGGGAAGTTTATACTTCTCTATTTGTATCTTCAAAATAAATATTCCTTTGTAAAAGTTAATCAATGTTAATTGGTTAAATGGAACTGAAGTACTAGTCCCTGAGGACTAACAGTGAAGGGAACCATTAGAATGGAGGCTCAAACTAATACCAGTAAAAAAAAAGATACTCCCAACCCAAAGGTGAAAATGGAGCTCAGGGAGAGTTAGGTGAGAGCAAATTTCTTCAAATGCAAAGAGCTTTGCAAAATGTTAAAGTGCTACATAAATGTCAGTTTATATAGTCTGATCGGCAAGTCAACAAGTCATAAGGAAGAGGACTAGATCTAATAGCAGAAAGACTTAGTTTAAAGTTCTGCCTTAGACACTTAAGATTTATGTGACCAAGAGCAAGTCACAGCTTTCAGTGTCTTTGTGAACTCTCTGATGCCATTACTCTAAATTTATTAATAATAAATAGCTTTCTGTGTTTTATATACATATATAGAGAGAATGTGTGTATATATGTATGTATATACATATATATATATGTATATAGAGAGAGTTTTCTATGTACCATGCACTATGCTAAGCATTTTATAATTATTATCTCATTTGAGCCTCACATTAATCCTGGTATTAACCCCATTTTACAGATGAGAAAACTCTATTATAGAGGTTAAATGACTTGCCCAGTGTCATATAGCTAGTTAATATCTAAGGCAATATTTGAACTCAGGTCTTCCTGACTTCAGGCTCAGCTCTCTATCCACCAGGCTACCTGAATCACAAAGTCAGTAGTGACTGAATGACTGAACAACAAATCTAGCTAAGAATAAAACAATTGAAGATTTGCATCTTTAGAGAGAGTTTCCCATATGAATTAAATCTCGGGTTCAGGACAAAAAAATAAAATGTCAGTTATTAATACAGTGCCTCTCTGGCAGCTATCCAAGTATACAATTCCTCAGCCTGGCATTCATAGACCTGCATCAGTCTACAGGTACTTTGCAACCTCATTTCCCCCTGGTTATGCACTAGCCAAGCCAATCTTCTTGTTCCTCTCCCTGCTACTTGCACATGATTCTTTAATCCTTAGCTTTGATGGAAAAGCAGCTATTTCATAAATCTCCATAGAAGAAATGTTTTTAAAAGTAACGAATACATGATGGTCCAGTTTTTTAGCAGCCTTGCCTGTATAAGCACAATTTTTGGATTTTTTTTCTTTCCTAGTTCAGACCTACAAATTCATATGCACTCCCATCACTGACATAGGTTACAGGGCCCTGTAACTTATGCAGAGATTTGTATGGGGGCACTGAGGGATTAAATGACTTTTACTTAGCCACATAGTTAGTAGGCGTGGGAGGCAGGACTTGAAGCCAAGGCTTCCTAACTCTAAACTACTCTATCCAATCAATGTATGTCTCTAACACTGTATTACAGGTATATTATAATTGATGGCTTTGATAAATAGTTCCATTATAATGTTGGCTTGTGTGTTTGACGTGCCACATACATGACATGCAATATGATTCTAAAACTTTTTATTACACCATTAAAGCTGCAAAATTATGTGCTGATCCTGAAAATGCCAAATTTAAGTTCCTCTTGGTAGATTTAATTCAACCACATTTCCCAGAATGTCATTGATTAGGGTGTTAAATGTCGACCTTCAGTTCTGTTTGTGAAGTATAGATAACTTTTTATGTCATTTGGAATTTTTTTCTCTTTTTTCATGCTTTTATTTTTTTCTCTTTCTTTTTCTCCATCTCTCTCTTTTCTCTTTTTTTCTTTCTTCCTTCCTTCCTTCCTTTCCACCCTCTTATATCTTGCCAAGAAAACTCCAAAATGTGATCACAGAGTCAGACATGACTGAAAAACAATAAACTATCAGGGGCAAGGTTTCTTATCCATTTTTGTGCCTCCCTCCTTCTCTTCTTTCCCTCTCCCTCCCTCCCTTCCTCCCTTCCTATCTCCCTTCCTTCTCTCTCCCTCCTTCCCTTCCTTCTTTCCTTCATTTCTTCCCTCCCTCTCTTCCCATTCTTCCTTCTTTCCTTCTTTTTCTTTCTTCTTTTTTCCTTCTTTTTTTCCGTCAAAAAGAAGGAAGTTTCCATCTTAGAGTCATATACTTAAAACCAAAAGAGACTCTTGAGATCAATCAGCCTAACCTTTTCATTTTACAGACAAGGAAACACCAAGGCCCAGAGAGATTGAGTGTCCAAGGTCACCATAGTTAGCAAGCAACAGAGATATTATGTTTCTTACTAGCTAGCTCCTGAGTGATATTGTAAGCTATTGAAGAGTAAGATACTTCTTCAAATCCTTCCCAGCAGTCTTGCTTGTAAAGGCAAATATTTATATGCAACATCAGTGTAGGGACAGAAGGACTGACTTTGGAGTCAGAAGGACCTGCCTTCACATCCTGCTCTCCATACCTTCTCATTAGTTACATGACCATATTGAAGTCCCTTAACCCCTGGGTTACTCCAAGCAACTTTCTAAAAGTATAAATTACTGGGGGCAGCTGGGTGGCTCAGTGGATTGAGAGATGGGAGATCCTGGGTTCAAACCTGACCTCAGACACTTCCTAGCTGTGTGATCCTGGGCAAGTCACTTAATTCCCATTGCCTAGCCCTTACCACCTCGGAACTGATACAGTATATTGATTCTAAGAGGAAGGTATGGGTTTAAAAACAAACAAACAAATGAATGAATGAATGAATAAACAAACGAAGGAAGGAATGAATGAATGAAAGAAAGAAAGTAAGTATAAATTACAGATGACTGGCCAAACTACTTCCATAGAAGGAATTACCACATGAATGAAAGTCCAAACCAGCCCCCAAATATTTGTGTATGTGGAATGCTAAACTTTATTCTAATTTGCTCCCACCATAATGCCACTTAGAGCAGTGGCCAAATAGTTGGTCAGGAGCTCTGCCTGAATCAATATTGTACTTTTCTCTTCATATTTATTCTGTCCTTATATTGTATTCTATTTATTTTTTCTTGTTGTCTCTCATCAGAATGTAAATTCCTTGTAGGTGGAGATTGTTGCATTCTTTGTAGCATTTAGCCCAGCTTGATAAATGTCTGATTGATTGGTAGATTGATTGCACACCG
Source organism: Gracilinanus agilis (assembly GCF_016433145.1). Taxonomy (NCBI): domain Eukaryota; kingdom Metazoa; phylum Chordata; class Mammalia; order Didelphimorphia; family Didelphidae; genus Gracilinanus; species Gracilinanus agilis. The sequence continues at coordinate 157,466,999 of NC_058132.1, read as the reverse complement.
TCTAGGAAGCGACAGTCCTTGGCTGGCCTTTTCATCTGGACTGTGTTGTTGCCCTAAGTCTTATACAATCAGTTTGCACACCCTACTGCTTGCATATTGAGCAACCGTCCAAAACAAACCCATGGGAACAATGCAAGGGGCAGTTGCCAGGACTTGCTAACTGAAGTGCTTTCAGTCACTGACTACTAGCTGACTCAGAATGGCAGGGAGGGACAGAAAAACTCCACTCCCTGTTCTGTAGCATTTGCCAACCTCACTACTACTATCAAAAGTACATGGCAGAGGGGGCAGCTGGTAGCTCAGTGGATTGAGAGTCAGGCCTAGAGACGGGAGGTCGTAGGTTCAAATCTGGCCTCAGACACTTCCCAGCTGTGTGACCCTGGGCAAGTCACTTGACCCCCATTGCCCACCCTTACCACTCTTCCACCTAGGAGCCAATACACAGAAGTTAAGGGTTTAAAAAAAAAAAAAAAAAAAAAAAAGTACATGGCAGGATCATAGATGGTAATAGTAATGGACCCTCCTCAGTATTGCCCTGCTTGCTCATTTGCTGCGTCATTCTTTAAAATGAGGAGAGATTAAATTCAAGCCTTGGGGGGAGACAGAAACAAAATCTCATATGTAGTATTTCCAGGGCTGGGTGTCTAGGATCAAGGGGCAAACAGATAACTACCTCACCCTGGAACTTGGCTCCAAACAGTCTGATATCCCTTGTTGGTCTATGCCATCACCTGGAATCCCAGGGGCAATAGCTAATGTTGCCCCTCTGTGAAAAAGATAAGAATCTGCCTCTCAATCTTGGATAAGGGAAAGCAGTGGAAACCCCCCCAGGGCTGTCTGGTTAAAAGTCCTTTTCCGGTCGAAGCAAGAAAAGGAAACGGTAATTTAGGGAAAGTTCAGGATAGTGTAATGGAAAGAGCACTAGTTTTGGAGTCAGGGGACAGGGCTCAGGGACAAACACTGGATCTGCCACTTAACTACAACTGATTTCAAGCAAGTAAGTCATTTCAGTTCCCAGGGCCCTCTAAGATCTTTTCCCATGTTACATCCTTTCCTTCCTTGATTTCTCTTCAGAGACTTCAACCCTTCTTCTATAATTGCATTTGAAAGGTATGAACTAGGCATCCAGTATAATACTTTATGACATTCTTCACCAGATGGACTTGTTTTCTCTTTTTCTTTTTTTTCTATTATCATGATCCCTTCCCTTTTATTCAGTCTTCTCTCCTCTTTGCAATTGCCCCATCGTTGATACCTGGGCTGACCTGATTGATCGAGGCCTTAGGTTAGACTAAAACTTCATCACTGGGCTCCCAAAATCTTTGCCAAGGAGGACCTTTTACAAAATGTGTTGAACTGCTAAAAGCTTAGTTAGAACTTCCATTCCTACCACAGGAAATAGCTGCTGGGCTGGGCTGGGCGAGGCTGGGCTCAGGTCTGCTCCCTTGCTTTGAGTCTTTCCCCTTCTCCAGAAAGGGTGCTGAACAGCAGGAAGCATTGTCAACAAGAACCAGCCCCCACTCCCTTTCATTGTTAAAGCTTCTGGCTTACTGGGCTGCCCTGTACAAAAGATCTGTTGTAGGGAAGTATAAATATTTAATTTAATCCACTTATGTGTCTGTTCAGTGTTTATTTTTCAACTGTGTGGCTGTGTCTACTGGATGCCAAAACCATCTGTCTGTCGATTCAGTCAATTTGGTTTTTAAAAAAAGTTAAACTACTTTTTAGTGTTGCATAGACACTAAATATTTATTTGATTTTCTTTGGTTTTAATTGTTATTTTTCCTAGTAAAAACTCTCCATACTTATATAACCTTTAATATTTAGAAAATATTTTCTTCCCAATAATCCTTTGAAATAAGTTTTTAAAAAGTACTATTATTCCCATTTTACAAATGAGAAAACTGATTTTAAGAAAAGGGACACAATTAGTAAATGTTGAAGCACGAATTTTAAGTCTGTATCTGCCCTCAGAAAAGTGTTCTTTCTTTTTCTTCCTTTCCTTTCTTTACCTTTTACTTTCTGTCTTAGAATTGATACTAAGTATGGTTTCCAAGAAGAGTGGTAAGAGCTAGGCAATTGGAGTTAAGTGATTTGCCCAGGGTCATACAGCTAAGAAGTATTTTGAGGTCCTGTTTGAACCCAGGACCTCCTGTCTCTAGGCTTGACTCTCTATCTACTGAGATACCTTGCTGCCTCTAGAGTAATTTTTTTCTATTAGGCTATACTATTCTTTTTTTAATCAGGGTCTTTATCATAGTTACTTTCTAAATTGCTAGCTACAGTCACATACACACAAAAATGGTCCTTACTGGAATACATCTTATGGAATATGTCAGTGATGGTAAACCTTTTAGAGATGGAGTGCTGTGCCCCTCCCCCCTCACTGAGTACCAGGCATGCTCCCTCCCTTACCCCTCACAGGGGAGGGAGGAAGCCCTCCCATTGGGCTGCTGGGCAGAGGGATAAGTGAAGTGAGGAATGTCCTTAGCAAATGTAGAGAGGTGGAGGGGAGTGGTGTGAGCTCTCTATTCCCCTCCAGCTCTGCCACCTGTGAGTTGCCCACCTTACCCACTGTGCACTTACATAGGGCTGCTGGGCAGAGGAGTAGGAGATGTGAAAAAATGGAGAGGAGATCTCCACCTGAGTCCCTCTGCCTTTCTAGTAATGAACTGGGGGTGGGGGTGCCCACAGAGAGTGCTCTACGTGCCATCTTTAGCACCCGTGCCATAGGTTTGCCATTACTGGAATGTTAGTCAATTAATTAGCTTTTATTAAGCACCTGCTATGTGCCAGGTACATGCTAAGCATTGGGGATACCCCTCTCCAAAAAAAGGCAAAAAACAGTCCCTTCTCTCAAGGAGCTCACAATCTAATAGAAGAGAACATGCAAACAACTAACAAAATACATATAGGGCAAATTGGAGATAGTCTCAGAGGGAAGGAGTCCAGATTAAGGAGGATCAGAAAAAGGATCAGAAAAAAGTTTCTTGAAGAAGGTGAAACGTTAGCAGAGACTAAAAAGAATCAATTAAGAGAAGCTAAGGAGGCAGAAGTGAGAAGGGAGAGAGTACTAAACATGAGGAACTGCCAGGGAAAAGATTCAGAGTCAGGAGATGGGGTGTTTTGTGGGAAGATCAGCACAGAGGCCAAAACATATTCACAGAGCTGAATGTTTTGGGATGATAAAGTAACATCTTTATGAGTTCCGTGATCCCATGATGGTCACAAGAAGTGGTTCCATCAAGAGGATACCCCTAGGGGCAGCAAGGTGACTCAGTGGATCCAGAGCCAGGGCTAGAGACAGGAGATCCTGAGTTCAACTTTGGCCTCAGAAACTTCTAGCTTTGTGACCCTGGGCATGTCATTTAATCCCAATTGCCTGTCCCTAAAGGTAGGGGTTTAAAAAAAAAGAGGATACCAACCACTGAAAACACATGGAAGCTAAAGTCCATATTCTGGTCTAAGTGAATTTGTGACTATATTTCAGAGTTCTAGATAGTTCTTATGTTTTTTGTTTCTTTCCTCAACATAGGTATCTGAACAAAGATCATGAGATGGATGTGTCAAGCCTCCAAGGCAATTTTGTAAAATGGAAATATTGGGAGCTCTTGGGACTCTGGGTTATTGCTGGCCGCACTGATCCCTGGCAGCTATTCCAATATTCTTTGGAGAAGATGGCTGCTGGGAAAAGGATAAGCCCGTTTCTTGGTTTGGCTTGTTAGAAGACATGGATGGACCTCGAAAGAATTATTTTGAAAATACAGAGCAAAGGTGAAAGTTAAATGCTAATTCAGCAGTCCAACAAAATACTTTGTTTTGATATTTAAACATCAACCCCTGGGAGAATATGACAGTAGTTACTAGTAATTACTGCTTCTTGTTTAGGCCTTTGTTAATGCTTGCTTCTGAGTCTCTTGTGTGTTAAACATCTCTTTTACGTGGAAGAAATAAATAGATGTCCTATAACTTCATTGTACATTGAGAACCTATTCCCTTCCCTTTTAAGAGAGACATTAAACATGAGTAAACTTAAGCTTTAAGTGATTGACCCCAAGATTCTGGGGTTGGAATGTAAGAAGTGAAAGTGTTTTGTGTGAGTCAAGTTAACAAATATTAAGTGCTTTAATGTGCTAGGCACTGAACTAAGTGCTAGAGTCATAAAGAAAGATGAAAAATAGCTCTCAAGAAGCTAACAATCTAACGGGGGAGACAGAATGTGAATAACTATGTACAAAATAAATTGAAGGGAAGGCATTATCAGGGATCTTACAGAAACTGGGATTTTAAAGGAGAGAAGAGGGGCAACATGGGAGAGGGGTGTTCCAAGGGGAAAAAAAGTCCTACATGATAAGGAAAAGTCCTCAGCATGAGAAGGCAGCTTGATTGGGTTAGATTAGGTCTGGTTAAATAGAGCTGTGAATCATCTGAAAAGAAATGATCACTGAATCTGTGGAAACTGCTGAGATCACAAAGCATAGCAGCATAGTGGGAAAAGAGAAAAGTGCCCAGGAAAGAAGCCTTGAGGACACCCATGGTTAGTAAATATGACTTGGATGGAGATCTATCAAAGGAGACTGAGAAAAGTAATCAGACTGGAACCTTTGAGGGCAAGCTTGCCTAGAGGAGGAGGAGTAAAAGAACTTGATAGAAGAGAATAGCATGGAATTGAACTGATTCATCCTGAATCAAGTTGGGGAAAGAATGGCCAGTACGGAAGTAATGGTCTGGAAAAAGAACTGAAAGTTAGAGAGATTGGAGATCACAGTGAGGATGAACAAGAAAGTTAGGAATTGCAAAGCAGAAGAAAAGATGGAATGACAAAAGATTATAATGACATACAGGAATTTTAGAGTTGATGAAAGTAGAAATAAAGCATTTGGAGGTAATGGCAAAATCAAGGGTTTGACCATGCCTATATATAGCTGAGGTTAGGATAGAGAAATAGATCATAAGAAATGAGTAAAGTGAAGAACTGGGAAGTTAGGGTATTTGAGGCCATATTCTTTGAGGGAGTATCTCTTTGTTCAAGGGTAGGAATGAGGAAGGAGGAAAACCATGAGCCAGGCACTGAACTCATTGAAGAAGGAAGGAGATGTCAATAATAGTTACAAGAATCCTGAGTGTAAGAGGGAGATTTTAGGTATTTTATAAATATGTATTTAAAATGTGGCCACCAGGAATCAACCATTCAGATTGATTCCATAATTAAAATAGACCCAAGTCAGCATCCAGTTTAAGGTAATTTATTTACAATTAGGAAGGTAAAAGGTAGGTAAATAGAGAGAGGGAGAGGCCAGTCCAGGCCTGGAGAGGCCTGGACAGGCCTGGATGGAGAGAGAGGCTTAAAAGCCTAATTAAACTAGGTTACAAGCCACAAGACTTTAGAAATCAGATAGGCTAGTGCCTACTTAAGGCAGAGTTTGGAACCGCCAAGGTAGGCCAAGGAAGTCAGCCTAACTTACCCACGTGACCATTCAGAGTAGAAGCATTCTGAGGTCTCAGCGGAGCACCTTCAGCAACAAGTCCAAAGCGGGAACTCGGGAACTCCTGAACTCCTGAACTCCAGAACTCCAGAACTCCAGAACCCCAGAACTCCTTCCACTCCTGAACTAACTTTACCAGGTTGTAACCCACATATTTAAAGAGATAGCATCTCTCGTCACTTCCTGTGGGCCACCTCTAATTCAAGTGGACCAATGGCAGCCTCTACACTGATTTGGACTGCCCAAAGGGCAGTCCCTTGTTCTTGATTTGATACTTATTGTCACGTGTGATTAAATTATCTTCACTTCCCCTGAGGGAGGTGGGGAGGATATAATCTAGATGCCTAGGGTAAGTAGATTTTTGACTATGAATGGGCTAGAGTTAATTTCATTTACACATGAGAGAATTGGAAAAAAATATGGATTGAATGAATTTCCAAGGAGAAGAGACTACTGAGTGGTAGAGTGGTGGTAGATGGTGGTAGAGTGAGAGTCAGGAATTTGTAATGGTTAGTATGGAATATTCTGACTCTTCTCTTCCCCCATCACAATCAGTAAATTGAGGGGGTGTTAATGAAAGTGCAATCAGTGCTGAAAGGGGTGGTCAAGGATCCCATGTTCTTAGTAGGGAGTCAGGTCTCAATGAGTGTCAGAAAATAGAAAAGATGAAATAGGAAAAGATTAAAATGAAAGCAAATTTGTTACCTGTGAAGCAGGCACTCTAGACAGTATAGTATAAAGGAAGGATAGATCTTGAAGGAGATATTGCAGGGATGAGGTCAGATTGAGGGGGATGGGAGCAAGACAACAGGCAGTACAGATTGGGGAGGAAGATTTATACAATCACAACTAGAGGTTCAGAATCACTGGGAAGAGTAAAGTATGCTAATCACTGAGGAATGAATTCAGGTAGGTCAAAATCTTCCCCAATGGGCCAGGAAGCCTGTATAGGGGAGCAAGTTGGAGAGTGAACCATGAGAGGGCTGATGAGATGGTTGATCCAGACATATACTCTTCTCTAGAGGAGAGGTACCTAAGGTGGAGCTGGGAAAGACAGGAGGACACTCTCTTTGATTTAAAGTCAGAAGATGGGATTAGAGAAATGCAAATCAAAACAACTCTGAGGTACCACCTCACATCTAGCAGATTGGCTAGTATGACAGCAAAGGTAAGTAATAAATGTTGGAGAGGAGGTGGCAAAATTGGGACACTAATGCATTGTTGGTGGAGCTGTGAATTGATCCAACCATTCTGGAAGACAATTTGGAATTATGCCCAAAGGGATTTAAATGACTGCCTGCCCTTTGATCCAGCCATACCACTGCTGAGTTTGTGTCCCAAAAAGATAATAGGGAAAAATATGTGTATGAAAATATTTATAGCCATGCTCTTTGTGGTGGCAAAAAATTGGAAAATGAGGGGATGCCCTTCAATTGGGGAATGGCTGAACAAATTGTGGTATCTCTTGGTGATGGAATACTATTGTGCTAAAAGGAATAATGAACTGAAGCAATTCTATGTGAACTGGAAAGATCTCCAGAAATTGATGCAGAGCAAAAGGAGCAGAACCAGGAGAACGTTGTACACAGAGACTGATACACTATGGCACAATCGAACATAATGGACTTCTCTACTAGCAGCAATGCAATGATCCAGGACAATTCTGAGGGACTTATGAGAAAGAACACTATCCACATCCAGAGAAAGAACTATGGGAGTAGAAACACAGAAGAAAACATATGGTTTATCACATGGTTCGTTGGGGATATGATTGGGGATGTTGACTTTAAATGATCACTCTAATGCAAATATTAATAATATGGAAATAGGTCTTGATCCATGTAAAACATACATGTAAAACCCAGTTGAATTGCTCATTGGCAATGGGGGCAGGGGAGAGGTGAGAGAAAGAATATGAATCATGTAACCATAGAAAAAGATTCTAAAATAAACAAATAAATAATTTTTAAAAAAAATAGATAAAGTCAGAAGATGGAAATGCATACAGGTAAAATGCCTGGTCCAGGCTGGTGTAGCCAAATAATGGCAGAGTCAGAACTAGAATCCAGATCTTCCTATTTACCAGTCTGCTGGTATTTCTTACACAGCAGATATATGTGCCTTGTAATAATGCTTTGATTAAAATTTAAAAAATATTTACGAAGGATCTACTAAGCACAAGGCAAAGAATACAAAGACAAAAACCACATAGTTCATGCCCTCAACTGAAAGAGGAAATGGGAAAGTAGAGAAAGAGATAGAAGGGAAGTAAGATCCAGAGAAGGCTTAACTGGGAGGTAATCAACTGCATAGAGGCTTAGAGAAAGAGAAAGATTCTAAGAGATTAAAATATTAAAAATTATAATAGCTGACACTTGCATAAAGATATATATATATATACACATACATATAATGTCATTTCAGCCTCTCAATAAATAACCTGGTTGGGTATTGCTACCTCCATTTTGTAGATGAGAGAATTGAGCCTTAAAGGATAAGTGACTTGCCCAAGGTCACACAACTTACAAAGTATCAGATGGGCAGGTGAATCCCTGTTTCTCCAGATTCTACATCCAACATGCTATCCACTGCATCACCCTACCTCTGAGGAGATGGGTTATCACTTGTGTAAGAGGATGGAGGAAAAGATGGAATGCTAAGTTGGGGGAATAGTTAATAGTTCAATTCGACCATAATATAAAATAGATAAAGAGAAATAATGTGACATAAGACTGGAAAAATAGGTTAAAGGCATTCTGTAGAGGCCCTTGAATTCAAGGCTGACAAGTTTGCATTTTGTCCTAGAGAAATTAAGGATCTACTAAAGGATTTTGTAGCAAAAGGGTTATGTGGCCTGACCTGTGCCTAAAAAGACTATTTTGACTGCTGTGTGGAGAATTAATTGAAGAAAGGAGATATTTGAAATGGGGAAATTGATTAGGCTATCATTCTTTTTTTTTTTTTTCATTTTTTAAAAAACCCTTAACTTGGGGGGCAGCTGGATGGCTCAGTGGATTGAGAGCCAGGCCTAGAGACAGGAGGTCCTAGGTTCGAATCTGGCCTCAGACACTTCCTAGCTGTGTGACTCTGAGCAAGTCACTTAACTCCCTATTGCCTAGCCCTGTAACAAATAAAATTAATATAGAAAGATATATATAAAAGATGTTAGGGTTTAAAAAATTAAAAAAAAAAAACCTTAACTTCTGTGTATTGGCTCCTAGGTGGAAGAGTGGTAAGGGTGGGCAATGGGGGTCAAGTGACTTGCCCAGGGTCACACAGCTGGGAAATGTCTGAGGCCAGATTTGAACCTAGGACCTCCTGTCTCTAGGCCTGACTCTCAATCCACTAAGCTACCCAGCTGCCTCCTAGGCTATCATTCTGATAGTTCAGGCAAAATGTATTGAGGATCAAGACAAGGATTTTTACTATGTGAGTGGAGAAAAAGGGATGGATGGATTTAAAAGAGAGTGTGAAAGGAGGAATTTGAGCAAAGGTAAAGGACCAGAGTGGAGAGACAGAAGTTTGCCGGAATGCAAAAAAACAGATTGTACAGGAGGAAATCTTGGAATCCTGGGGGAGGATTCTGAGGTGGTTAACTGTCAACTGGGAGAGAGGGGGAGACTGTGGAGAAGTGAATAGCTTCTGAACTTAGCTCTTTCCTGATTGAGTGTGAGACCTACCCAAATCCTCTACATTGGTTCCTGATGTCCGTGATTGATCCCAGACATCGAAGTGACATCTATTGTCTCTCAAGAAGAACCTCCTAGTGACAGTGACCTGGACTTTTTAGTTACCTCAGTGGACTCTGCCTACTACCTGGGGTGACTAGGTCATTTATGTCACTAGCTCGTGATTCAACAATTAGCTCTGGCTTTCACCAAAGACTATATATTTGGATGGGCTCAGCCTAGGGTAGCTAGACATGATGGTGGGAATTTAGTAGACAGGCAGTCAGAGTAGCCCCAACTTTGTTGGGGACCTAAAAGACCTTTTGCAAGGTCACTGTTCTGGGACAGATAGATTTTATTAGTGATAGGGAATCTCCTAGCCCTCCTTCCTTACCTAATCACAATTATCATTTATAATAAACTTGTTATTGATAAAAGCTAGCAGTCAGATTGTGTGTCTAAGATTCTCAGGACTGAGAGGAGCCATATTGTTCTCTGTGCTTGGGAGGAATTCAGCACCAACAGATTTGGAGATTAAAACTCTCATTTACAGATCAAAATACAATCATACAAGTATAAAGGTTTTATCAAAAAGGCTTGGCAACTTATTGAATGAGGGAGGGAGAAATGGGAGGGAAAGGGGGGAGAGAGAAAAAAACAATGGATGATTTCGAGGTTAAGCTAGTGATTGGAAAGATGCTGCTGCCTTCAAGAGAAAGAGAAGTGTGGAAGAAAGACAGAATTTGGGGGGAAGTGATAGAATTAATTTTGAACATGTTGAGTTTGAGATGTCAATAGGATTCCCAGATACAGATATTCAGAAAATATTTATCAATGTCAGACTAGAGCTTAGGAGAGATATTAGGGTTGTACATAGAGAAATTTGGAAGTCATTCGCAAAGGGATGATAATTGCACCCAAGGTAATCGATAAGATCACAAAAGTAGAGAAGAGAATAAAAAGAGAAGAGAGAGTCTTGAGAAACACTGATGATTAAGAAACAGGAGACAGATGATGAACCAGCCCAGCAGACTAAAAAAGAGGAACAGATTAGATAGAAAATAAGCCAGGAGAAAGTACTGTCATAGAAGTCAAAGGAGAAATTATCCAATTGGTGGTCAGCATCAGAAAGCTACAGAAAGGTAAAGAAGGATAAGGACTGAAAAAGACTCCTGGATTTATCAGTAAAACAACTATTAGGGACCTTGGAGAAAACAATTTTCCTTGAGTAATAGAGCTGAAAGCCATCTTGGAAAAGGCTGCAGAGAAGAAGTAGAAGCATTTAGAAAAGATAGCTTTTCCTAGTTGTTTGATAATGAATATAAGAGAGAGAATCAAAGCTCCACGAAATGGTAGGGTATAAAGTGCAGTTTTTCTTTTTTTTCCTTTTTGTAATTTAATTTAATTTTTGTATTCAAAGACATGTTATTTTTTTGATTACATGTAATGATAATTTTCAACATACATTTTCCAAAACTATAAGATCCAAATTGTTTCTGTCCTCTTCCGTTCCTCTTCTCAGAGATGGTAAGCAATTTTATCTGGGTTATACATATATTGTCATGCAAAACATAATTCCATATTAGTCGTTGTTGTAAGAGAACTCATGTAAAACCAAAACTCCAAAATAAAACCATAAATAAACAAATGTGAAAAATAGTTCCCTTTGATCTGTCACCCCTCTCTCAACCCCATCCCTCACTTAATGAACTCCAGTGGTTCCCAATTACCTCTAGGATCAAATGTAAACTCTGACCTTTGCAATCTGGTATTATCTTACCTCTCCAGCCTTGCTGAAATGTATTTTCTTCTTCACATACACTGTTTCCCACAAATTGGCTTCTTTATCATTTCTCACATTTAGCATCCCATCTCCTATCATTGTGCCTTTGCACTTGCTGCCATTCATACCTCTACAAGCACTCATTCCTCATCCCAGCCTCTTAGAATCCCTGGTTCCTTTCCAAGCTCAGTTTAAACTCTATTTTCTAGTTAGTCAGAAAACATTTATTAAGAGCCTACCAGGCACTAGACACTGTGCTAAATGCTAGAAAATTTTTAAAAAGGCACAAGTGGTGCTTGGCCCTCAAGAAGTTTGCAGTCTAATGGAGGAGACAACAAGCAAACAAATATGTACAAACCTAAATATAGGATAAATTGGAAATACCAGAGAGAAGGGTCTAGAATGAAGAGAGATTGAGATAAGCTTCCTGAAGAAGGTGGGATTTTTGCAAGGACTTGAAGGAAGCCAGGGAAGCCAGGAGATAGAGATGAGAAGGGACAGCATTTCAGGCATAAGGAACAGCAAGAGAAAATGCTTGTAGCCAAGAGATGGAATGTCTTGTTTTCGGATCATTGTCTTTTCTCATCTCCTTTCACCTTCTCCCAGCTGCAAAAGCCTTTCCTTTCTGATTGATCTTTTATCTATCTTGTAAACCTATTTATGTAAAATTTGTTTCTCCTCACTAGACTATTAACTTTTTGAGGTCAGGGACTACTCACTTTTATCTTTGTATTCCTCACATCTAGCACAATCCTTAGCATACAGTAGATACTTAATCTGTCTGTTGATTGATTAATTGATGTTTGAAGTTGTATGAAGGATCCATTAAAAAGGAAAGATAAAAAAAGAGAAAGGGGAAAGACAACTCCTGAAAGAGATGAAAAAGGAAAGCTTCAAGGGCAAAAGTATGAATTTCCTAGACAAGGAGAAAAGCCACTTTTTTTTTTTGAAGGCTGGTACAAAAGAGAAGACTGGTAAAGATATCTTTAGATATGGAGGAGAGGTCAGGAAATTCATGATGAATAGTCTGGATTTTTGTGAGTAAAATGATGGAATTCTCTGCTGAAAGGCAGTAAGGATGGCATTGGATGCTTGAGGGAAGAAGAGGAAGAACCACACTTTAGAAATAAGCATGAATCAGGTAAGAACTAAAAGGATTGCTATGTAGTAATGAGGATCTATTTGTGATTAGATAACAAGAATTTGTTGTGAATCTAGTTAATGTGGCTTCACAACTTCTTCCAGTGATATCCAGTAGAAAGGAATATGAGTAGAGAAGGCAGACAGTGAGGGTTACCCAGAGTTGAGAAGTGAATCAGCTTTAATAGCATTAGGATAAAGGCATGAGGAATTCAATGACCAGTAATACCATATATAATTTATGGGAAGGGAGTTCTGTCCCCATGTCATTTTGTTGAAACCAACAAGACGGGAAACTGATTCCACAGGCACTGCTCCTCCCCTCCCCCCCCCCCCCCCCCCCCCCGGCGGACC
>NC_058132.1:157386284-157454513 GCF_016433145.1 Gracilinanus agilis | reverse complement strand
GTGGTGCCAGGCAAATTAAGGAACTATGATTGGTTCCTGAGATGTGACATGGGAGAGCTAGTGGGTGGAGAAAACTGCTTGTAAGCTGAGACCCAGAGTCCACTCTTACTCTCTCCTCCTCTTCTGGCTGGAGCTTGGAACCTAAAGGAACACCTGTTGGTGGTAAGCTTCAATCCATCAAATGCAAATAGGGTAGTCAGCTAATCAACTCTACCTTTTTCCTATTATTTGCCTCTCTTTACTATCACTACTTTGATGTAATAAAGCTACTAAAGCTACTAGCAGCCTCAAGATTTAATTTTAACTATTACAAATTGAATTAGTTAACTGTAGGGTCAAGACTGAAAAAAGGAAAATGAGATTATAGAAAAAGGGATGGGTTGGAGAACAGAAAGGGACAGAGAGCCTGGTGGTCCAGAGGAAGACAAAGAATAGATTCAGGAGTGAGACCACAGCAGAAGATGGAAGGGCTATAGGTTAGTATAAGAAAGTAGAATTTCAGAGTTTGAGAACATGGAGCTTGCACAACTGTGGGGAACAGTGAAATCAAAGGCATGACTACCTCTGGGAGCGGCTTTGGTGGAGCAAAGATTTAGGTCATAAGAGATGAGGTAGTAGATAAACTAAGAACTCAGGACATTTCTAGATAGCTGTGACACAACAGAAAGGATACTGGATTTGGAGTCAGAGGATCTCGGTTCTTTCTATTCACCTGACCTTGGACAACTCATTTGATCTTTTTGAATCCTAAATTTCTAATCTGTAAAATTAAGCTCTTGGACTAAATAACTTTTAAGGTCCCCATCAGCTCTAAAATTATGGTTCCATGATATTAACAGGCATAAAGGCAAGGGTGAAAGGTAGAGAGGAAAACTATGAAGCAGATGCTAAGCTCCTTAATGAAATCATGGAGACTGTCCTGAAGACTGGCATTTTATGGATTGGTAGCAATGGATGGAGTAAACTTCAAAGGAAGACTTTTGTTGAATGTCGGATATGGAGGAAAGGTTTGGAAGCAACAGTGGGGAGCAAGGAGAAAGTCTCCCAGTCCAGTCAAATTAATTAGCAACATGAGACATAGAGCAATCTACACTGGAGAGAGGACCAGGATGCAGCATTTTCTGGAGAAAACCAAAATTTCTTGAGTGTCAGAAGACTGAAAGTGTAAGATGAAGATGTAGCAGGGGCAAGATAGCATACTTGAAGGCAAAAGAAAGCCCATGAAGGAGTTCAGTCCCATATATTCTCCTGGGGTGAGAGACCTATGATGAAGGGAATATTTGTTAATGATAGAGTGATGATTTCAGAGGGAACAATGGAACAGGAAGACAGAGGAATATATGAACTATGATAGGCAAGGATGAAATGAAAATGAAGGATTTTCAGAGTGGTTCTAGCTTTCACTACTACTAAGCTGCCATCTTGGCACTGTCCCCTTAGTTGAATAGAAAAGGGATGAGAGGTTGGGGAGAGGTAGCCAGGATAAAAAATTTTTGCCCCAACAAATGGGCAAAAAAAAAGACTGAATCATAGGAACCAAGGATTAAGCAGTAGATGTTTGCCAGCATGGTGAAAGAACTTTTGGGCCCTTACCTCCAGGGTTCTCTAATGACTGAGCAGATATGACACAGAAGAACTGGGAGGATGTAGTTAGCAGGGGATGTGGGGGAAGTGGGGGAGAGTATAGGTAGCATGAAAAATAGAAACAACATGGAGTTCTAGTCAGGTAATCTATGTCAATAAACACTTGATGAACAGTGAATAACATTTCCCTGGGCTAGACTGAACTCACAGTCTGCCATGTCTGATAATTCCCTGAAGATGTCCCTAAGATCCACTTAAGAGAGACCTTAAAAGTACCACAAGCATCTGACTGCAGACCTGCATCCTCAAAAAATGGAAACCATTTAGAACCTTTGGCCCCACCCTAAAAGCTCAACATGTATGAAGGACAAGAATCCCCTCTGGCCCAGTCTCTCTCCTGCCTCTGGCTCCCTGAGGTTAGGGATGTCTAATGGCTTACTCATTATGATGATTAAGATGATTTTTCATTGCTCCTGAGTAATTGTTCAAGGAACACTTCCTCTTCAGTTTTCCTTTACTTTTCTTTCAAATTGTACAGAATTTGGATAGGCTTAAGAAATTATTAAAGATGCTAATTTGCTGTACTGTATTTCATCAGAACAAGAAACAGTTGTATTCTGAAAGCAATAATCATAGCTCTCATCATCACCATTTCCTTAGGATTTCCAAGATAACTTGTGCCCATCTTTTGTTATTGTTCTTCAGTAGTTTCAGTCATGTCCTTTTCCTTACCCCATTTGGGGATTTCTTGGTAGAAATAATGGAGTGCTCTGCCATTCCTTCTCTAGCTCATTTTATAGATCAGGAAACTGAGGTAAACAGAGTTGAGTGACTTGCCCAGGATCACACAGCAAGTAAGTGTTGAAGGCCAGATTTGTACTCTAGACTTTCTGACTCCAAACACAGTCCTCTTTCCATTGAGCCACAAAGCTGCTCCAGTGCCCATCAGCCTAATTCTTAAAGATACCTTTGGGCTTAGTTCCCTACATTTCTCTGTAACATATCCTGGAGGAAATGAGGGATTCAATAAGTCCTGGTCTAAAAGTTCTCTTTCCACACTAACTTGACTCTCCTATAAACTTGCTGTCCTATAAAACCATTCAAACATGACTTTTCTTTATTATGCCTATTCCTTACACTATGGCCATGTTGCCTAGCAGAAAACAGCATTGAACTTGAAATTTAAAAAAATCCATGTTTGAATCTAGTGACTCTGCCTAGCTGCATAAGTCTGGGCAAGACTTAATCTCTTTGAGGCTCATTTTCTTCATCCATAAAATGGAAAAAAATAATATTGGAATCAATTGTTATCTAGGTTATTATGTGAAAAGCAGATTTACATAGTTTTTGTAAATTTGAGTTATTATTATGAGTTCTTCAGATAAGAATCCTCCCAATGTTCTTTCTCCCCTAAAAACACATAATTGAAGTGAATTTACAATTCTGAGGACTATTAAAATGGGAATAAAGGAAAAAGCAGCATTTCTGCTGTTTTGTACACAACACAGTTTAGGATTTAAAGCAGATCTTATCCCTCAGTTTAATAGAAAATCCACAATTTCATCCTTAAACTTTTTTTTTATTTTTTTTTAAACCCTTGTACTTTGGTGTATTGTCTTATAGATGGAAGATTGGTAAGGGTGGGCAATGGGGGTCAAGTGACTTGCCCAGGGTCACACAGCTGGGAAGTGGCTGAGGCCAGGTTTGAACCTAGGACCTCCTGTCTCTAGGCCTGACTCTCTAGGCCTGACTCTCACTCCACTGAGCTACCCAGCTGCCCCCTCATCCTTAAACTTTTAATCAAAGAATCTACCTTACATCACCTCTTGAAAGGCAGATTAATTGCTTGCTGGTATATGCAGAATTTAGAACAGTGGGCAATTGGCCAATATGTGTTAAGAGGCTAGTGAGGTCTATGAGGGCTCATAATTCAGAATAACTTTTCCCATGCTCCACAGAACATTCATTCTTCTCTGAAATACACAGGACAACAAGTGTATGGGAAAGCTTAGGTCAGCTAAAAATATGACATCTACTAATGGTTAAAGTAGGGGAAAAGTATTAGGAATTAATGAACAATGTTGAGAGTAAGACAAATGGATGGATATGTAGACAGTGAAAGCCCATTTATTAAAAATCTCTTTCATAAAAACACTTTGTAAACTTTCTGAACAAACTGTATGTATACATTTGGGTTTTTTGTAGTGTTTTTTTTTTAAACCATTATTTTCTGTATTATTTTCTGTTCTAAGACAGAAGAGTCATTTGGGATTAAGTGATTTGTCCAGGTCATGTAGCTAGGAATGTCTGAGTCTAGATTTTGAAAACCTAAAACAAAAGAATGAAAAGAATGGATATACAGACATTAGCTTACCCATAACATAAAGAGAAAAGTAAATCATCTAGTGAAAAATAAATTGATCCTAAAGTCCCAAATAAATCATTTTTTATTGTTTACAATAATCTTTTCTTCCATTAAAATGGACAATCAAAGTTTAATTGCACTTATTTGTATCTAATCTTTCTGTCTGAGGCCTTATTTTAGAAGGGATCCTGTATACTTTAGGAACCTCTATACTTTTCCGGTTCATTGTCTTCTCTTGGGTGGAACCTGGGAACTTCAGTACCTGATACTTCACCAAGGGTAGCTTCTAAGGCCCCATGTACAAGTGCTTGGGCTCACAAGGCATGTAAACATAAAACAATTTCATTTGCATGGTAAAATCAGTCTCAGTGAATCAAGAGACCTCTTCTCCTTCTGGAAGGGGAAAACTTCTAGATGATATATACAGTCTATGTGCCTTGTAGAACTCACAGAGACCTGTATAGGACTATACTACATGGGATCTCGAGAAGAGAAAAGGGAACTTAGGGATTCCTTTTCTAAATTTGGACCTTATGCCTTGGGAAGACAGCTTTTCTTTTGACATGTCCTGTGTTCTTTTTTCTTTTTTTTAAACCCTTTCTATCTTACAATCACTACTAAGTATAGGTTCCAAGGTAGAAGTGTGGTAAGCGTTAGGCAATGGGGTCAGGGTCAAATGACTAGGAACATACAACTAGGGTCACACTGCTCAGAAATGTCTAAGGCCATATTTGAACCCTACTGTCTCCAGGCCTGGCTCGACATCTACTGAATTACCTAGCTGCCCCATGTGCTGCTCTTTTCACAGGTCTTTCATTTATTCCTGTATCCTAGTGCATTTTGTGGTAGATACTGCTCATTTTGAGGAACTAGGGTCCTTTACTAGAATCCCAGATTACCATGTTACATACAATTCCTTTAGTCCCAAGATCAAAACACCTCTGAGCTACTTAAAACTTTTGTTGCGTTACCACTAGAGTCTCACAGACCAAATCCTCATAGAAAAGGTCTACTTGAATGATTATGAAGCTATCTTTCTTGAATCATTTCAACAAATCTCTATTTTACACGCTAGGTCTAGGTGAGCTCTTGGTAATACAACCATGAGCATTTTCATTGGCTCAATCTCATTCCCAGAATTTTCTCCTTACCTTTTCTACCTCTTGGTTTAACTTTGGCTTCCTTCAAGTCCTAGCTGGAGTTCTACCGTCTGCAAGAAGTCTGTCCCAGTCCTTAGTCATAATGCCTTCCTTCTAAAATTATCCCAGTACTTATTTTTATATATCTTATTTATACATAGTAGCTTGAGCGTTATCTTCCTCATTAGACTCTGAGCTCCTTAAGATCAGAGACTGTTTTCTTGGCTTTCTTTGGATCTCTGGTACTTAGTTCTGTGCCTGACATGTAGTAAGTATTTTATAAATGTTTGTTGACTGATTGACTAACCCATTCTATTTACTTCTTTTCTTCTAAAGTACCAGAGAAATGTGCCTCCTGCTGAGTTAGTCCCTCCCACAGAGTCTTTTTGGGATTGGGAATTACATTCCTCCTCTCTTAATCTTTGACTTTCTGTCCCAAAACTTCTACTGAGACAGTAAGACAGAGAAACTAGGTTATGTACATTCATCCAGGTGATTTCTCTAGTTGCCTCAAGGTAGAGGAATAGGGGTCAGGGCCAGCTTGCTGGGACAAAGGCACCAGCCTTAGAAAAACTTGGGCCCATAACCAGGATGCAGCAGATCCCTCTACATATGTATGCATCCCCTACAGAGAGAGCCAGACTTTGTATATTCATGACAGATTTTTCAAGGTTTCTGAATAAGAATAAAGGGAAATGAAACCAATTTTCCAGATAATATCTGTGCCTTTATAAAATTGGCAAAGGTGAGAGGTTCTAGTAGTATAAGTTTAGAAGGTTTCTGTGATATGGTTTATTTTACTTTATTTTAATTTTTCTTTGTCTTTAGACTCCCTCTAAATATTTCAGTCTAGCTTTTGCTGATATATGGCTATTACAAAATGACTCAGTCCACCATTCAAACTTTAAATCACACATTTCATTAAGATACCTATAAAATATTTATTATTTCAATTTATGAAATTATGCCCTTTGCAATAATTGCCTTGGGGTATGAGCATAAAGTTTAAAAATATTCAGTAAGTTATATGAAACTATAAAAGCCTTCAGCCCTAAGATAAATGTGTGCTTTAAACATTAAACAATTATTTAAATCATTTTTAAAAGCAACTTGGACAAAATATTCTTTCCTAAGGGGAGGCTAGTTTCAATAGATGAATCTCTTAACAAAGTCTGAAAATAGCAAGTTGAGCCAAAACTGAATCCATGGTCAGTTCCCCTGAAGTCTCTGAGTTCCTAGTAGATAGAATTTGGGAGATGGAAGTAGGAGTGCCTAGACTGATCTTAATTGCAGCAATGGTGCTCAGGGAGTAAGAAAGGCAATCACTAAGGTAACCAAAGCTCAAACCACTTAAGTCTTCAATAGTCATAGACAACACTTAGACTTCTTAGAAGCAAAAGGCCAGTTAGTTCAGGTCCTTCAAGAACCAGTTTAGTTACATACCTTCAAAGATCATTTTTTCAGAGTGAGGTGGGGGTAGGGTAGGAGGAATAGTTTTAAGTTTTATCTTGATTTTTTCAGATCTCCTTCTAAATTCTATTTCTGCTCTGGACAAATATTTGCACCTTGTGCTGCTACCACTGACTTCATTGAACCCACTAGAGGTTAATCATCACTTATTGCTCCTGATCTTTGCCACTTTGCTATAGAGATAATGAGCTCAGGAAGCTCTGAGTAACCTCTTTGGTTTTAATCAGCCATGTAGAGTCATGGTTATAATAATCATGCCTATTGTTTAGCATATTATTTAGGTAATGGGGAAAAAATAGGTGCTTTAGAAAGAGGTGGAGGCAAAAATTAAGTTGTTAGATTTTTAACTAGTATAAAGGTAGAATTGAGATCTGAGAAATAACTTTGAAGAGAAGTAGTAGATATAGGAATCTTTATATTGGAAGCTTTCCTAAGCAGACATTTATTTATTTTTAATTAATTAATTAAGAATAGTTTTCCGTGGTTACATGATTCATGTTCTTTACCTCCCCTCTTCTCTCCCTCTTCCTGGAGCTGACAAGCAATTCCACTGGGTTATACATGTATCTGTTTAAACCCATTTCCATATTATTCATTTCTGCAATAGAGTAATCTTTTAAAGCCAAAACCCCAATCATATCCCCATCAAATCAAGTGATCAATCATATGTTTTTCTTCTGTAATTCTACTCCCACAGTTCTTTCTCTGGATGTGGATGTTGTTCTTTCTCATAAGTTCCTCTGGATTGTCCTGGATCATTCTAAGCAGACATTTAGACCACTCTCTAGGTCAAACTATGCTCACATCAATCAAAATTGGTAGCTGAGTTTCTAGGAAGGGTGATTCCACAGTTTGAACATCTAACAATGATCTTAACTAAGCAGTTTTTCTTTATGTCTAGTTTAAAATTCCCTTGCAGGGAATACAGTTGATATCTTCCTTCATCAAATACTTTATAATTCTCAAAAACAATTGCTAACTCAGTCTTTTCTACAAGTTTAGGGTCATGTCTGTACATAGTGAGTAAACTATACTGAATCCCAGACAATTTACCCATCTTGGTCATCTTTGCAATAAATTATTATTATTATTTGAATTTTATTTTCATTATCATTCAAAACACACTTCCATATTGGTCATTGTTATAAGAACATACTCATAGTAAACCCCCCATACAAATCCCCCCACCCAATAAATATACTGATGTGAAAGACAGTTTGCTTTAATCCACATCCATCTGACTCCAACAGTTATTTCTATGGAGTGCAATAAATTCTATTAACCACAGAAGTACTGATTATGTGTTTTCCCCATAAATTGTGGAGGTACCAGACATAACCAGATTAGCTAAATCGCACTGATTCCTTTCACATTCATTCATAAAACTCAAATCGCCCAATTCTTTTAACTTTTGTTCAGAGTATATCTGGGGACTTGATGATCAGTATGTCAAGCTGATGTAATCTCCATGTGGAAGAGGAAAGCAAGCTTGCTTCTAGAAACACATGATGGAAGGGCCCTGTCTCCCAGTTTGGAGAATGCACAACATTTTGTAACTTGGTCCTTGTTGGTTAGCCATATGATGAAGATACAATTTAAATCTACAGGCTATTTTGCCAGAACCAGGGTACATTCAAAAGACACTAGAGGAAGTCATCATTCCTGTCTTCTTGTGATCAAGTGAGGAGGGAAGGACTAACACCTCAATGGGGAGAAAGTTTCAGAACTTTACCTTTCCAATGGATCCCTGAGTACATGGTTGGACTGTTGCTTCTGTCTCTTCTGACCTAATTCTATTCTTCCTAATTCTAGCTGAAGAAGTATTAGAAATTGGTAAAACCTTGTAAGCTTTGAAATGTAAGAATGATGAGCCACCAGAGGGAAGCCTGAGATTTGCTGGAAACAAGATAGTAAGAACTGAAGTCTTGAGAGCTGTTTGACATAGCTTAGATTGAGAGTGACAGTAATTCAGCCCTTGATGATGGTGAATTTGGAAGTGAACCTGAGTAGGAGGCAGAGAATGAGAAATGCTTTGTAAAAGCTACTCACTCTTCTTAGGGACCAAGGTAGTTTAGAAGAGCCCTTGATAATCTTCAGAACTAATCCATGATATATGTACTGGTGAACTCATTCAGTGGACTGCTCAACCAATTGCACATTTTAGTCTGAATAATAGACATTTTTGGTATCTTTGTTTTAGATATATTTACATATATATCATTGAGGACTTGTAATATTCTAGAGTTGATGCAATTAGCACATTGTAATTAGCATCAGTCAATTGACAAGTATTTATTAAATATCTGTCTGGCCTCAAAGCCATTGGTGACTTAGGATGTCTATCCCAGGCATATGAAGACTTCCCCCAGCAGAATGTGTAGATAGAGAACAATTTGTTCCAATAACCATGAAGGCAACTGAGGCAGATACTGTGGAACACTTACGGCTTGATCAGACATCAAAGATGTCAAAGTCATCTGTGTCCCAGGCCCTCACCAGTTGCCCTGACTTTCATCTTGCCATTGGATTTTGATGACTTTGGAAGAGAATGAGGCTGAAAACTTTGTGCATCTCTGCCTTCCTTAAATCCAATTCATTCCAGATTCAAGGCATTGTTCTGTGATGTCATTGGTCCTCTGAAATGAAAGATGAACAACAACAACAACATTAAGGATCTACTATATGCCAAGCACTGTACTAGGTACTAGGGATAAAAATATGAAGAATAAAATAATCCATATTCTCAAGAAGCCTATATTTTAATGGAGAAGATGAATATGTTAATATATGAAGAATAAATATGAAGTCAATACACATGGATTAATCCAAAGTAGTTCAATACAAGGTAGGTTGGGAGAGATGGCGCTAGCAGCTGGGAATGGGGTGAGAATCAGGAAATCAGAAGCATTTGGGAAACATTGCTATCTAAATTATATGGAATCTTTCCTATATTTTAACCCTTCATAGAATATTCTTTATGACAAGACTTAATACCTTCGATGAGGATATTTACCTGTTTTATTCTTCAGTGAACGTTGATAATGAAAGGATAATGAACAAAGTTGATCCCATGACTGTATTTATTTAGTCTAATATGACCTTGACACATGCATGGTAGACAACTTGAAGGATTGTAGCCTTTAAAGTAATGTTATGTTTTACTAAGTCGACTGGTTTTTTTATTCATGAGAAATAACATTGTTTATACATTTTAGTTAGTTTTATGAATATGAAGTTGTGGATTTCTGTGGAAATTAATTTGTGAACATCTGCCTGTTTCTTTCCATTATTTTCTTCACAAATTTACTCTTGATCTGGGTTTTAATCATTGTCATAAAGATTTTATAGAGAGGAGAAAAAACAGTGATAGTTACTGATGTCCTTTTGGATGATTATATCATCTATGGAGGTTTTTTTCACAGGCATTTGACACCTGCCCATCTTTCAAGTATCCTGAAAATTACTCCTTTAGAGAGTGTCCACATAGTTCCATCACCCCAACCTAGCATCGATTTTTGTCTTTGGTCTGGTTCAGACTTCATCTTAAGTGTCATTTGTACTTCCTCATATAACACATTGGATATTGAAGTGTTAGAATCCAAATATGGTGATTCACCTATTTTGAAGATAAGAATAGATTGCTACAGAAATTCTAACAAATATGTTCTTTTATATCTATCTTCCTTCCAATTTAATTTTAAAATACCATTGGAAATGGTCTGGCTTAGTATGGTCTTATGTCAAATTTTCTTTCTTTCCTTTTTTTATTGATATATTTTGCTTTTGTATCACATTCATTTCTTTTTTTTTTTTAAACCCTTAACTTCTGTGCATTGACTCATAGGTGGAAGATTGGCAAGGGTAGGCAATGGGGGTCAAGTGACCTGCCCAGGGTCACACAGCTGGGAAGTGTCTGAGGCCGGATTTGAACCTAGGACCTCCTGTCTCTAGGCCTGGCTCTCAATCCACTGAGCTACCCAGCTGCCCCCTCACATTCATTTCTGAATAAACTTCTCCCTAATTCCTTCTGCATTGAATCATCCCTTGTAACAAAGATTTTTAAAAAACTATTCAGCTAAGCCAACAAATTCATCTACTGAGTCTGAGAGCATATGCCACATTCCAAAAGCAAAGATCTCTGCTTCTTCAATGAAAGATAAGTGATATAGTCATTATACTTATATATAGCATTCCGTTTTGTTTTATTGTTCTTTTCATTTGTATTGTTGCAATCATTGTGTATATTATTTTTCTGACTCTGCTTACTTCATTCTACATGAGTTCACATAAACATTTTTCCTTTAACAATTTAAAATTTTATTTTTAAAAATGTATTTATTTAATAGAATTTTCTCCCAGATATCTCAGTTTTCCCCTTCCCTCCTTGTGCCATAGAAATTATTACCTGACAGAAGATATGTATGTATAGGTTTTGTCTTTCATGTTTCTATTTTTTAGTTCATTCTCTGAGGTGAACATTCAAAAGGTAAATATTAAAATTAATATACAAGGGGCAGCTGGGTAGCTCAGTAGATTGAGAGCCAGGCCTGGAGACGGGAGGTCCTAGGTTCAAATCCGGCCTCAGACACTTCCCAGCTGTGTGACCCTGGGCAAGTCACTTGACCCCCATTGCCCACCCTTACCACTCTTCCACCTATGAGACAATACACAGAAGTTAAGGGTATAAAATAAAAAAATTTAAAAAATTAATATACAAAATACTAAATATTATATTTATAAATTTTATTAATAATAAACTATAAAAAGCTAACTAAAGGGTATTAACCAGCCTGCTCCCAAGAGCAAAAGAGGAAGAGGGAGGAGTTGCAGCCAACTATAAAACAATAACATGACCACGCAAACATGGAGGCACAGGAGAGATTAAAGGGAATTTTGGGAAATACTAAGGGACTTATGGGGGATGCAGTCCAAGGTTCAAAATACCCATTTATACAAAAAGTTATGTAAGAAGAAATTTAATTAAATGGTTTTTAATCACTTATGAGAATTCCTTTATAATAGTTTGATAAGCTGTAACTGTGTGATTTAAATAAGATATACTAATAATAAAAATAGTATTAAAAGCCTCTGTACACTTCCCCTTTCCTTGCCATACACTCTAGAAGATGTGGCATGAGGAGACTGGGCCCCTGGTCTTGCTGTGTCATAACTAAGTCACCCTAGAAGGGAAAAGAGAAAAGGAGGATGCCCTGGTCATAAGCTCTATTATTAGAATCTATTCTTTAAAAACACCATTTCATCAGCCTATTCAAGGCCCCTGTTCTGAATATGTTCTAAATACCTGGTCCTGTTCATAACCACTGCTGAATAATTGTCCAAAGCTTATAAAACTTGTGTTACCAAGACATTAGAGATCTTATGCCACATAGAATGGGAATGTTCACAGACCTCTGACTTCTGAATTTTGTGTCCTCAAAATTAAGTCAGATCCTTGGCTCTGGATGCTGGCCCGGTTCTTTTTCTTTCTTTCAGTTATTCTTCAAATATTAATTCTATAGCTGTAAATAATGTTCTTTTGGTTCTATTAATTTCACTCTTCATTACTTCATGTAGGTCTTCCCAAGTTTAAAAAAAAATTTAACTTGCTCATCATTTCTTAAGGCACAGTGGTATTCCATTGCAATCATATACCATAATTTCTCCAGACTTTCCCCAATTGATGGATATCTCCTCAATTTCCAGTTCTTTGCCACCATAAAGAGATGGCATACATATCTTTTATCTTTTCATTTTCTCTAGTAATGGTATTGCTAGATCTAAAAGTATACACAGTCTAATAATTCTCTGAGCATAATTCCAAATTGTTTCCCATAATGTTTTCCACAATCAGTTCGCAGTTCTACCAACAATATATTAGTGTTCCCATTTTCCCACAAGTCCTCCAAAATTTGTCATTTTGCCCTTTTATCATTTTAGTCAATCTGATAGGTATGAAATGATATCTCAGAATTGTTTTGATTTGCATTCCAATCAAATCAATAGTGACTTATAGTGTTTTTCATATACCTATAATATGACTTTGATTTCTTTATTAAAAAACTGTTCATATGTTTTGCCCATTTATTAATAAGTAGATGGTACTTATTCTTATAAATCTGACAAAGTTCTATATATTTCATATATGAGACCACTATCCAAGAAACTATCTATAAAAAAATTTCCCCAATTTTCTGCTCTCCTTCTAATCTTGGTTACATTAGTTTTATTTGTACAGAAAGTTTTTAATTCAATGTAATCAAAATCATCCATTTTATGTCTCACAATGCTTTCCATCTATTGTTTACTCATAAATTACTCTTCTATCCATAAATCTGATAGGTACTATGTTCCTTGCTCTAATTTGTTATGATATCTCCTTTTATATCTAGGTCATGGATCTAATATGATTTTTTCTTAGCAAATGGTGTAAGATGTTGATTTCTACTTAGATTATGCTAAACTACTTTCTAACTGTCTCAGGATTTTTTTTTACCAAATAGTGAGTTCTTATCCCAAAAATCTTGGATCTATACTTTTTTCAAATACAAGGTTACTATAATCTTTTATTTCTCTTTTTTATATGTCCTTATAAATTTTCACATGCATAATTATCTGAATTCTTCATGGTGTTAGAGGGAGATTTTAGGTATTTATAGATATGTATTTAAAGTGTGGCCATCAGGAATCAACAATTCAGGTTGATTCCGTAATTAAATTAGACCCAAGTCAGGATTGGGTTTAAGGTAGTTTATTTACAATTAGGAGGGTAAAAGGTAGGGAAATAGAGTGGGGGAGAGGCTAGTCCAGGCCTGCAGAGGCCTGGACGGAGAGAGAAAGTTAGAAGGCTAAATAAATGAGGCTACAAGCCACAAGGCCTAGCAATCAGATAGGCTAGAGCCTACTTAAAGAGAGAGTTTGGAAATGCCAAGGTAGGCCCAAGGAAGTCAGCCTAACTTACCCACGTGACCATTCAGAGTAGAAGCTGCCTGAGGTCTCAGCACCAAGTTTAGAACAGGAACTCCCTTCGCAGGAAGTAACCAACATACTTGAAGTATGGTGTCTCTCATCACTTCCCGTGGGTCCACCTCTAATTCAAGTGAACAAATGGCAGCCTCTACACTGATTTGGACTGCCCAAAGGGCAGTCCCTTGTTCTTGATTTGTTACTTATTGTCATGTGTGGGTAACTCGTCTCCCCTCCCCACTAAGGGAGGTGGGGATGACATCATCTCTATGCCTAAGGTAAGCAGAGTTTTACTATGAATGGGCTAGAGCTAATTCTATTTACACAATAGTCATTGTTTCTTTTGCAATAGCAATATTCTATTCTATGTACTACAATTTGCTTAGCCATTCTTCAATTGATAGGTACCCACTTTTTTTCTAGTTCTTTGCTATCATGGAAAGTACTACTAGAATATTTGTGTAAATATGAGGACTTTCTTTCTGTCTTTGACTTTGTCAGACTATAGATCTAACAGTGGTATCTCTGGCACAGATAATAGACATTTTAATTACTTTTAAAATATAATTCTAATTATTTCCCAGAAGGGTAGGATCAATTCACTGATCTCTTGACATTCATTCATTTAATCATTCATTCAACAAGCTGTTATTAAGTATCAGTATTTTATCTGATAAACAGTATACTTGTTGCTGGGCATTACAAGGCAAAAATGAAACAGTTTCTGCTTTCAAGGAACTTACTTTCTATTGGCATCACAATAGGACTTTACATATATATAGTATAATAATTATGTTGCTAATATAATCAACTTGTTATCCCAGATCTTTTGCTGCTAAAGTTGTGAGATATAGTTGACCTTTGAGTCCCTTTAGAGAAATGAAAGTAGTTGTGGATGAAAATTAGGCTATAATCTCAAGGATCACATATGGGATTTTCTTGGCCTGGCAGCTTGGTATTGTACTGCTTATAGGTATAATGATTGCCTGAGAATTGTCAAGCTCCCTGAAGCCTACTGAATGGTGGAGTACCCTATGACTTGTGCTTAAAAAATCATATATAACAGGAAAGGAAGGAAGGAAGAAGTAAGAGAAGAGGAAGGAAGAAAGGCAGGGAGGGAGGGAGGAAGGAAGGCAAGGAGAGAGGGAAGAAAAGCAGGGAGAGAGGAAAGAAGGAAGGAATGTAAGGAGGAAGCAAAACATGTACTCTGAGTCTATTAGCTCTCTATCTGGAGGTGGCTAGCATGTTTCATTATTAATCCTTTGAATCTGTAGTTGGTCATTTTGTTCGTCCCAGTTCCTAAATCTTTCAAAGTTGTTTATCCTTACAATATTGTTTTTATGTATAAATTGTTCTCTTACTTTTTGTTCACTTCATTTAGCATTAGATAATACAATTCTTCCCAAGTCAAAAACAAAATATTTCTATATCATATAATAGACAACATTCTTGATGTCAGTAATAATCATAATAGTTTACTTTGCTAAAGTGCCTTATGGCTTATAAAGTGCTTGTGGTACAATATTCTGTCATAAAAGTTGGCTGTTTGATAAAAAAAACTATCCTCACCTATTTTATAATCTGACATAAAATGGCTATGAGGGGAAATAGCAGAGCTACTAGACTGAAAGATGTATTTGGTTTTAAAATAGCAAATTGGTATCGAGGAAGAGAGACGAGCTGAGCAGCTCATGGTTTCAGGGAGTCATGAAGCTGACCATCTGGTCCAAGGAAAGCCATTACCAGAAAAAAGAGCCTGGGTTGAAAGTCTGGCTCTCACTCATGCTAGGAAATCAGATAATACTCTACCAGTAAATATACTTACTGAATTCATATTCATGGATCTTAGTACTATAGAATTTTGGCTACTATTTGTTATTTCAAGTCCTCTGTAACTTAACTGCTTTCTACCTTTCCATTCATCTTATACCTTATTTCCTGACATGTACTCTTCAATCCAGTAACATTGGCCTCTTGAATGTCCTTCATATAATCCACTCCAACTTTTGGCTTTAAGCATTTTCTCTGTCCCGATCTACTGAATGCTTTTCCTTCCTCAATTCTACCTATTGACTTACCTGTCTTCCTTTAAGTCACATCTAAAATTCCACTTTCTACAGGAAGCCTTCCCAAAGCCCTCTTAATTCTAATTCCTTCCTTCAATTATTTATTACCTATTTATTTTCTATAAAGCTTGCTTTTTATATATTTGTTTGCATATTGCCTTTTCATTAGATTGTAAGCTTCTTGAGGGCAAAGACTTTTTTGCTTATTTTTGTTTCCTCGGGGCTTAGAATAGCATCTGGGACATCATAGATACTTCCTAAATGTTTATTGATTTGTTGATTAGTTGGATTCTTGTTCAGGAAACCCAGCTCTGCCATTTCCTCACTGTATGACACTGGGAAAGTTATACTAAATTACCTTTAATCTCCTCATTTGTAAAATAGTTTCATAGATTACAATGTCTTTGACCTTCAGCTTCCTTATCTTTAAAATAATCTTATAGTATGATGTTACCTTAAATATTATATTAATCTGGTCCCCCTCATTTTGTAATTTAGGGAGCTAAAGTCCCTAATGGTCAAGTAACTTGCCCAAGGTCATGCAGCTAGTTATAGAAAGAATCAAGGAGAGAATGCACATCTTCTGACACTAAATCCAGGGCTCTTTCCATGAAAACATCCTGCCTTTTGTATCATGTTTGAACAAGAAAGTTGTCCAATGATGGCTCACATTTCAGTATTGTCACACCTTTATATATACTGATATGTAATGCAAGGTGGCTAACAAACTTTTTGCTTCTGTAATTTCTAAGGGTTACAAAAGTCAGTTAGAAGTCTGAGAATATTCAGAAAGTCAGTTAGGACTTAAAGCTATAAATAGAAGTAAAGTTCCAACTGACAGGGGCTTTTGCCTTCTTGCTTTTGCTGTGGCTGGAGGCTTTGCTTTGGCTTAGCCTGTTAGCTGCAGCCTTTCAGCTTGGCTTTGGCCTAATTGCATTGGCCTTGGCCTGTGCTTATTTGTCTTGGAGAAATTTAAACCTATCTCATTTCTCTGGACCTCTCCCTGATCTCTCCATCTATATTCCCTTCCCTTCCCCTGAATTTCCTTTGGGCTCTGGGTGGAAGGGAGGGCTTGGTGATTGAACATTGTGGGTTTTAGTTTCTATAGACAAGTAGAGTATCCTCAAATAAGTTACCCATAGTTTTAGTGATTTAATAAGGACTTTACTTAAAAGACAGTCTAATCTTCCAACTGGGAGAGCAGGCTCTCTCAGTCTAAACCTCTCTGTGACCCATCCCCCACCATCACTCCTCTCCCTAGCAGCAGTTAGAAATCCTGAATCTCTTCCCTCTGACTAACCTGAGATTAATAAATCCCCTTGTAACCTACTCAAAGTCTCTGGTGAATTATTGTATCGAAGATTGAGGCAAGGACTAAAGAGGGAAGGAATCATTTTCTTTTTATTTCTTGAGAGAACTGGGGGCATCCATCTTGGCAGGAACTACCTACCCAAGACTTCCTCCAGCCATCAGTTTGACTGGCAGGGAGGGGCCCTCTTGACTCCTCCCTCAAGAGGCTTTAGAAACTAACAAGAGAAACCCTCCAGCCAAACCTAAACATTTCTTACTGGCCCTAATTTCCTCCCTATATCCTCTGTCTCAAGCCTCTAGGAATAAACCTGTTTGAGCTGCCCTCTCCTATATACCCCATTTCCCTTATCTCCTATATATCTTCTGTACCTTCATTCCTCCTCCAATCATCTTATAATCACTTATATCCCCTTTATCCTTCCTCACACCCAATTTGCCTCGAGACCCACTCAGATTACTCACTTTTTTATAACAACTGATATGAATGCATCTATAAATTTGTAAGATTCCATATTTGACCATTGTAGTTCATATCTAGAAAAGCTAAACATATGTATATATATACATGCATGTATGCATAATACATGCATGTAAAGTTATCTATTATAAATCTGACCACTAAACACAGTGTTTAGTTTATTTGCTTAGATAATGGTAATTTCTTGAAATGAAGGATATTTTTGTCTGCTGATATCTTTAAGCAGGGAAGGAAGACATGGTTAAGATTCCAGTTGTGGCTTTTTCTTAATAAAAAAAAAATACTGAAGAAATGCTGCCTGATCTCCGAGATCAAGTGAGCTTTTAGGAAAGGAATGGTTCTTTTTTTCTGAAAGACTTGAGGATTAGCTGTGGGGTCAAAGAGGCACAAACAATGATAGGTTTTCCAAAAAGCATAAATTAAAATACCTCTTATATCCACTGTATGGTTAAGGCTTTTGATGTAATGCTGTTTTTCCCTCCTTGCAGTTCCTCAAACAAGAAATTCCATCTTTTCATTGGATGTCTCCATCTCTGGAATTCTCTTCCTTCTTATCTCCACCTCCTGCCTTTAAGTCCTAGATAAAATCCTCCCATCTAAAAGAAGCCTTTCTCAATTCCTTTTATAAGGCATGCTTTGTCTCATTGTCTCCAATTTATCTTTTCTATATCTTGTTTGAAAATAATTGTTTACAGGTTGCTCTACAATTAAACTGTGACCTCTTTGAGAATAGGCTCTGATTTTTTCCATTCCTTATATCCCCAGGACTTAGCACAGTACTTAGAACATAGTAAGGTGTTTAATAAATACTCTTTTGCATGACTAATGGAAAAGAACTGGACTTGGCTTCCAAGGACTTGAGTTCGAAACCTGGACTCCATCACTTATTAAGTATGTGATTTTGGGCAAGTCATTTCACAGCATTCTGATTCTTTTACTCAACTTCTAACGGAGATCCAATATTGTACTTCAATATTGTCACAGTGTCCTCATGATGAAGCACCCTGTAAATCATTAAACACATGTTGTAGAAATATGTGCTATTATTATTTTTATTGACCTTTCCAAAAACTTTTGTGTACTTAGAACATAACCTTTGAAAATAAAATTATGTGTATACATATATACACATGTATGTATATAGACACAAACATATATATCTGTGGATAGATAGATGTAGATATAGACATTTAAATCAATATATCAGCTCTTCTCTAATGCCTAAATCCAGTCCTGAAAAAATCAACTTAGTTGTCTTAGGTAGCTCAGCTGTGAAAAAATTTGCTTTGAAGTATTTATCAATACTGTCACCTACTTGGTTTAATCAATCTTTCTTTGAAACAAATATATTTTGCTTCTATTTTTAATTCAGAAGAAGCTAAAAGAAAAGGCCTCTTAAGTAAAAAAAAATTTTAAATTATTAAATTATTTTCCCTATTTCCAGGAAAGGAAATGTAGTACAATGAATAGAGTGCCAGACCTGGAGTCAGGAAGACTTGTCTTGAGTTTAAATCTGGGGCTTTGGACACTTGCTCTGTGACTCTGAGCAAGCCACTTACCCTAGTTTGCCTCAGTTTCCTTATCTGTAAAACAAGCTGGAGAAGAAAATGGTAAATCACTCCAATATCTTTGCCAAGAAAACTCCAAATGGGGCATGAAGAGCCTGACACGACTGAAAAAAAAAAAAAAAGAAGACAGACTGAATTTCAATCCACATAAAGTTAAATCTGCTTGACTTTAAGGTTGCCTTAAGTCTGAAAGGTGATACTCTCTCTTCTCTGCAACAAAATAGAACAAGGGAGAAGCTGATAAAGGGAAAAAGGTGGGTAATATATACAACTTTTCCATTCTCCTTGTCAGTTCCATAGTCTTATAGTAAATTCTTTGACTCCTCAGAACAATTGGCAAAATCAGTTAAAATGTAAGTACAAACATTTGAAAGCCAAATATACTAGCCTTTGCCCTGCCCCCATTAAGACCTAATGGGATTGTCTATTTCAGGCTATACCACCTCTCCAATCAAGAGGATAATTTATGTGTTTACAGAGTAATCTTCCAGAACAGCAGGGAATCCTTTAAATATATCTCTTTTAGTAGGTTCTTAGAATGCCAAGAGACTCTTAGCTGTAAAGGGAGAAACTTTTCTGTAAAGGGAAAGAAAATAAGTAGTTCCTTTTAGGGGGCTTTCACTTTTGACACATGAATTTATAAAGCTAAAACATAACATGCTAAATTTATAAGTCATTGACATGGACATATTTGGTGATGAGAAACTGATGTTTTAATTTCATAAGATGAGCAATATTCTAATAGCCTCACTAAATACAAAAAGGGTAACATTTAAAAGTCAAGAACACTGATGAATAGGGTAATAACACCTACCTCAAGGGTCCCTCAGTGTGCTAAAAGAGGGATTGTACTTCTTGCAGAACCTAACCAAATGGCTCCCTAGATTTTTAGGTTGAAGGCCTTTAAATCTATGTCTTATGCTTTTCAATTCCCCTTTCCTGTTTTCCACAATATCAGAGGACAATTCTGAAAGTGTAGTACCACCCAACTCTATTTATCTTATTTTTACTTCTCAATATTAAGGTAGGCAGTCTATGCATACATGGAATCAGTCAGTAAACATTTATGAAGCACCTACCTTGTGCCAGGTACTGTGCTAAGTGATAGGGATACAAAGAAAATCAAGATAGTCCCTGCTCTTAAGTGATGAAAATAAATAAACTTGGGATTGGGTTAGGATGAGTATAAATGCTGTTAAATGGGGAAATACCAGGGTATCTAGCTGGGTTAACACAGTGGGTCCTCATTGTTGGTGAGGTGTCAAACCACCAGATTTGGGAAAGCAATGTTTCAAGGAGAATCTGGTATATATATTACAAAAAGTTTATTAACAATTGTTTTATTTTTAAAATTTTATTTTATTTTTTTATGTTTTAACTGTTTTATTCCTTGTTTATTAATAAGGAAGGGAAGGGAGTGGGTAAACTATCTTAAACTACTTGGGTCCCCTCCCTAAAGTCCAAAAGGGTGACTCTACACTATCGGACTAAAATCCCTCAGCTGCCTTAAATCTAATCTATCCAGAGTTCCTCTCGAGATATACTAATTAAAGAACACTGGGAAGGTGAACAGGTCCAGCTGATTAAGATGGGGTCTCACATGTGTATCCACAAAGCTATGATCACAAAAGTCCAGATGATACTGCTAATATAATCCAAGCTTGGAGAGGGAGTAAGGATTTTGACATCAGAGTCCACCCCTGAATGCCTCACCTAAACTCAACAAAACTCCAGCCAAAGGTCTCTTGATAGATGATGGTTTTCAATCAAAGCAGAATCCACACAGAGGAAATGCAACTCTCTCCGAATTAAAGGAGCAACTGACTTTCTCTGCCAGCCACCCACTCCAAGTTCTGGAACCTTCTCCTGTCACTCAACTTCACTCTGCTAATCTAATTTCCTATAACATAAGGAACTAAGTCTAATTGGGGAGACAGCAAGCAAAGAAATATATACAAACAAGCTAATTACAGGAATAATTGGAGATAATAAACAGAGTAATACATGCATATACATAGATATATATTTATACTTGTTGATAGATTGCTTTTTATGTACATGTTCTTAAGTATGCTTTCACATAATAATAATGTCCAGGATTAATGTAGTGCTTCATGTTCACCAAATTCAATTCAGCAAAGTTAAGGAGCTGGGGATACATAAAAGGAAAAAGAAAAAAGAAAAAGTGCTTTGTAAAGCACTTTGTAAACTTAAAGAAAAAATACAAATATTATTGTTATTATTTTGACACATTTTAACATCAGTCATTTCTGTATATGAAGGCAGCTAGATGGTATAGTAGAAATAGGATGCTGAACTTGTAGTTAGGAAGTTTATTGCTGTTGTGCAGTCGTGTCTGACTTTTTGTGACCTCATTTTCTTGGCAAAGATACTGAACCAGTTTGCCATTTGGTTTGCCATTTCCTTCTCTAGATCATTTTATAGGTGAGGAAACTGAGGCCAGTAGGGTTAAGTGACTTGCCTAGAATCACACAGCTCATAAGAGGCCAGATTTGAACTTTAGGAAAATGTTTTCTTGACTCCACACCCACTCTATCCACTGTGTCACTTAGTTGCCCAATAACAAGGATAACAACAACAACAATGTGGCACAGTGTGTATATTTGGCTGGCAGTCAGGAAGATCTGGGTTTGAATTTAGCTTCAGACACTGCCTAGCTAGGTAACCTTGGAGAAGTCACCTCACCTCTCTATGTTTCAATTTCTTCAACTGTAAAATGGAGATAATAGTATCTACCTGACAAGGTGATTGTGAAGATCAAGAGAGATCATATTTGTAAAGTGATTTAGCACAATGCTTGGCATATAGTAGGTGCTATGTAAATGTTTATTCCCTTCTCCTTCCTACCTGAGACATTACTAGTTGTATAGCCCTGGGCTAGTTATTTAACTTTTATTAGCCTTAGTTTTCTTATTATTGTATGTGATAATAATGTCACCCATTTCACAGAGTTGTGGTGAGGATCAAGTGACATAATTATGTAAAGTGGTTTGCAAACCCTCAAGAACTATATAAATACTAGCTGTTGTTGTTATTTTTATTATTATTATATAACCCCTCCCTGGCAATAATCCTTCCTTGCAATAAGGGAAAACAGTCCAAAATACTAGACCCAGTGACCACTCTGTCAATGTGTACAACATGCGCTCTTGAAGTTTCCTGTCTTTCTCTTGAGAAGAGGGAAGCTTCTTTCCTTATTTGTTTTTAGGACAGTATTGATTTTGCAGTTATTTGGAGTTGAACTTCTTTCTAGTTATCTTTTCATTTATACAGGAGCTTCCTTTTTGTGGAAGACAACA
This sequence comes from Gracilinanus agilis, assembly GCF_016433145.1. Lineage (NCBI taxonomy): Eukaryota > Metazoa > Chordata > Mammalia > Didelphimorphia > Didelphidae > Gracilinanus > Gracilinanus agilis. Next base: position 157,432,249 of record NC_058132.1, on the reverse strand, counting down.
TGTACACAGGTAAATATATGTAAAATAATTTTAAAAGAGACAGAATATTAGCATCTGATGACATCAGAAAAACTATCATGTAGGAGGTGGGTACCTGAACTGTAGCTGAAAAACTGTAGCTGGATTCAGATAGACAGTTTGGAGGAGGAAGTATATTCTGGACAGGGAGAACCAGCTGTGCAAAGGTATGGAATCTGGAGATGGAGTAATCTAAGCTTTATGCTTTTTCAAAGTGCTTCAAATATGTACAATGTTTTGCAAACATGCAAAACTCCACATGTAGGTACTATGTGTCATGCTAGGTACTACAGATACAGGTACATGTTTTCCCATTTTATTTTTTTGGACAGCTCTTTGAGATTCAGTTAAGAAATATTTAAGGTTTAACACAGTGCCTGGCACATAAATGCTACTGGAACCCAAACAAATATTTAGCTGGATAACTGTCTTGAAAATTGCAAATTTGCCTTAGTGATTTCATACCATTTGTAAAATGATGCAAGAAAACTTTTCCTGTATAACTGGAATGTAAATGAGAGGGGAAGGTAACCTGAACAACAGTCTTGCTAGTGTTCTTGATTTATAGTAAATTAGACAAAAGTGACCTACTCTCAAAACACAAGGGGATTTGTTCAGGTCACGAGGAGAATTACGCTTGTTCCCTTCGGCTTAAGTGATGCCCTGAGATGGAACGATAGAGATGAGGCTCTGAATTCTGCCACCAGCCAGAAAAAATGTCTTAGCATTATTCCTACCGGGAGATGGAACTTTGTTCTGCCAGAAGCCAGGGCCACCACAGAAACAATGTTCTTTGATGTGGACAGGGGAGGCAGGGGTGATGAGAGTGTGAAGCAATGGTGGAGGCATTCAAGAAAATTCCCCCAGTATTGTATGGACCTAGTCTTAGAAAGTCTTCGTTGCAGCATTATGGCAGTGGGTGAGGAAAAGCTTCCTGGGCTGTAACATGAATAATGTCCATAAGGAGCAAGAGAGGTGGTAACACGTGTGAGGATAGGGTTGATCACAGTGGGAGGGGGTCACCTCTTCAATAGCTTGTTGCGGTTTATCCGCGTTTAGTGGGTTTATGCTTTAAGTCGCAGCCTGGACCTAACAACCCAAAACCCTCCTCCAAAAAAGAAAAAAAGAAGGAAAGAAAAAAAAAAAGCACCTGCCCCCCATCACATAGCCTGGGGTTGGGAAGTTGGCAGAACCATCCCTACATAAGGGATGGGCAGGGGGTGGGGGCGGGAACAGCTTGTGGTTGAGGAGGAGCAGGTTCGGGCCTTTCCATTCTCTGATTGGCTTTACAGGCAATAGAGGGGCGGTGTTTGGGCCAACTCTAGGCCCCAAGTATTGGGGGCCTGAGAAGGGGGTGGGCGTGGTCTTGTGAAGTCAGTTCCGGTTGGTGTAAAACCCCCGGGGCGGCGGCGGACTGGGTTCAGTCGCTTGTGGGTCGCTGAGGGAAAAGTTCTTTTGCTACCTGTCCTTGTGGTGTGGTTCGTTGAGCTTAGGAACGAGAGAGCCTGGGCAAAGGGATGGCGGCGGCAGTGAGGTCGGCCGCTGCAATGGGCAGACTACTGGCTCTGGTGCTGCTCGGGCTCATGGCGCCCTCGGCCGTGCTGGCCGGCTACATCGAGGTAGGTACTCTCTCCCTGCATTCATGGGCCTGATCACAGACCCTCGCTCTCTCCCTTCTCCCATGCCCCCTTCTTCAGCCCGAGGGTGTGGAGAATGTGTGTGTGCTGGGGATGGGGGGACGCATTGCTCTCGTCCCCGTGGGGACTGCCCTCCTTTCCACTCCTGAGGGAGGCCTGCGTGTGCTTGGAGGCGGGGACGAGCCACGCCGACCTCCCCCTCCCACTCCCCCAGTGATGGATGGAGTCCCTGTGATGGAGAGGGTCGGGTGCTGCAGAGCGGGGCCAGTCCTCCCCCCGCCCGCCTCTCCTCCTCCTCCTTGGCGCAGTGCTTGGTGCTGGAGGTCGGTCGTCTCCTCCGCTGCAGAGGCCAAATGAAAGGCATCGGGGCGGGGGGGAGGGGGTGCAGAGGGGCGATTGGGGAGGGGTGCGCGCGTTGGGAACGATCCTCCTCCCCCTTGTCGCAGGTGAGGAAGAAGGGGAGACGGCGCATTTGCTCTGCCTCCCTCCCCCCTTCCCTTCACCCACCCTTTCTTCTCCCCACGCTGCCCTCCCCCAGCTTTCCCCAATCCCCCGGGGATCCCCCGTAGCGTTCCCTCCCTCTTCCCACCCTCCCGCAGGAGTATGTGTGCCTCTCCCTGGCGAGTATTTTTGCAGCTTAGCCGTCTTGGCTAAGGCGATTGCTGTTCATCTGGGACTGCAGCTCCCAGACCTTTGTGTGACTGCTCCCTTCCCGGAGGGGGAAGGTAAAGTGGGGGACCCTAAGAGGTGCCCTTGATAATTTGATTCTCCTGGATACCCCCACCCCCAACCTCATCGTGTTACAAATAAAATCTTAGGCAAGGATAACGTTGGAAGAGAGGGCAAGCGCCGTCTTTCCAGTATCCTAAAAATTCCTACAGTCTTCTGTGTTTGGCCAGGGTGAGGCAGGGGATTCCCCACTGAAAAACGCGGCTGTGGATGGAGCTTCCAGCTTGGCTAGGTGGGTTTCTGATCCGGATTTCCTGGTTTATTGTCCTTTTAAAAAAAGTAACCTTGATGCCTGGGCGTGAAAGGGGCTTTGGGCTGGGTTATAGAAGACTGGGGCTACACGCTGGGTGTGCGTGTCAATTTCCTTCTGCTTTCCTGCTTCCTATGGATTTCTGCTTAATTAGTAGTCATCTTCCTTTTTTTCCTTCTTATTTTAAATGAAAAGTTACTGCTTGGGGTGGCAGACCTACCGGAGAAATTTTGATTTTGACTTGTTTATCTAAATCTGATAAGCAAGAAAACAACTCTTCTAAACGGAATAAACGTCTGTAGACCTTCCTGAGAAATTTTTATAATGACCTGTTTATCTAAATCTGATAAGCAAGAAAATACCTCTGCTAAACGGAGTAAACGACTGTGGTCCTCCCTCGCTTTGGTGTGTTAAGGTGTTTAAACACCTACGCGAGGGAGGACTCCCTCAACCCCCAGACGTTTGATCCCTTTAGGGAAATGAACCTATATTGTAAATATCTTAAAGCCATAACCTATTTCTCCTAGTATTTATGTACCAAAAATCTTTCTTATTCTGAAGTAAGCTGTGAAATCTATACTGTGAGGTTTTGCCCAGTAACTTAATTTCATGGGTTATTCAGATATAATTCAAGTTATTGGAACATGCAGGGCTTTTGGTTCTTTAAAGGATCTGCAACGTGGTCATGAGTTTGCTGGTTTATTTAAACCTTAGGTTGCCAAGTGAGATGTGGGACTTTATAAATAATCGGGTTCTTGAAATAGTGTTTGAACGGCTGCACTGGAATGTGTTTTCTTGTTTGGTTGACTTCTCGCTTCTATTCACTACCTTAAAAAATTAGAATTGACCTTTGTGTTCCAGGGTGAATATAAGGCTCATTTTGAATAAGCCTAGCATTAGCTTATATTTTCCAATGAAATAATTCCAATTAAAATCTTTTTTTTTCCAAAAGAGAACTTTTACTTTATTTCTACAATTTAAGTAAAGCATTCAATTCAGTTGTGTTCCACATTAAACGTACTTTATCTTTTAATAAACATTGATACCCAGAAATAATTTTGCTAATCTTTTAATAAACATTGATACCCAGAAATAATTGTGTTGGTAAATTTTAGGGCATCATTTTCAAGGGGGAAAATATGCTTTTGTGATTTCCCTGAATGCTTTGGCTGGGAAACAGATTTGATTAGGGAAATGGCTGGTCGAGGGGGATGGGGCAGGGAAGAAGGGGAATAGGAAACCTGCCAAAGTTGGGATTTGGTTTTCAGCCTGAATTGACTAGTTGATATATAAGAAATTAAGAAAAGAGGGTGTGAATAGTGATCGTCTTTCATACTCTAACCTTTCTTCCCTCATTCCTTTAAATTTGACTTTTGAAAACATTTGGCTTCAGATGAATTAAAATTCGATGCTGCTTTTCTTAACCTAGACTTTATTACACTTTAAGCAAAATATTGAACACTCATGAATTTTAGAAGAAATTTTAGTGCTTCTAAAGAGTAAAGAAAGTTGTGAGAATTAGTTGTTCTCTTATTAAATTCATCAGGAGCCTAATGATGTAAAAGGGAGCAGTTACTAAAACAAAAGCTTCTTCCTAGGCAGTTTGGAAGTTCCACTAGAGAGAAAACTATTATCACTTGAGACCATCATTTGCTACTTAGAAAAGTATCTTTCAAGTTTTCTTTAACAGAAGTTACATTTTTCCTTATAAGGGTAATGGAATTCTTTTCTCTGCCTTGCATATAAGAGAATTTCTTTACATTGAAACTTAAGGTGAGAAGAAGCTTAATTGAGAAAGTCTTTGGAAGTTCTGAACATAGTTAAGAGTCCTTGTTAAGAATCTTTGAAGGGATTCTGGCCGAAGCCTGATCAGGTTGCTTGGCACAGAATTACTGGTTGGAAAACTTGTAGCACGTTGCTTGGTGATGCCTGAATTAATCTCTTACACCTGTTGAAAAACTTCTTCTGCCTGTAGGTCACTTCCTCTTTTGCATCCGACACAAGGTAGTTTTCATCTTCCCACTTGGCAGTCTGAATATTAGATTGAAATTGTTTGACCTCACACAGTGTAAACTCTAGAATCAGAAAGGAAGAACTGTTTTGCGCTCTCATATTTTAAAGCATATGATAGTTTCGATTAGTGACTTCCAGGACATTGAAGTCAAAATATGAGAGCATTCCTGTGGAGAGAGGAAGTCAGCCTTGTTTAGTAATGGGTTAAAAGACAGTATAGAGTGTCTTGTTTAATTATGAATTGGAGAGAAATCTATATACTACATAGGGGGCAGTAGTGTTAGCATTACATTGCTTGTCAAAAGAATTTCAGGATATGTTATTCTGAGTTTGCACATTTCTTTATTAAATAGTTATTTCCCTTAAAAGCTTTAGAACAATGCATATTCCGCTTCCTTTTTTTTTTTTAACATGGTAGTTTTCATGATTGGATTTTTTGCATCCTCCCATCCTCCAGTGCGCCTAGTAGATAGCTAAAATGATGAAGTTAAACTTGCTGCTTTTTATACTTTTTAACTATTAGTTATTGAGTTTTTGGACCAACAATATTTTGACTTGGTAAACTGTGAGTTTTTAAACTTAGATTTCAGTATTACATAGTATAGTAGCTCACATTATAGCATTTGAGATTTACAACTGCTTAACTCACATTTGATTAAAAAATTTTTAATTCATATATTAAGTCTGTGCTAAAATTAAGGAAAGAAGCATTGAATTTTAATTGTCAGAACCACAAAGATCAAACTAAAAGATTTATTCTCTTGGGGAGGGGAAAGAGGTGAGACAATGAAAGATGACAGATACACTCCCCTTTATTTCTTATTGTACCATCAAGCCAATGTAGGGATGTAAGTGAAAGGTGTGTTTATTATCTCCATTATTTTTGCTAAGTTAAGAAAACTAAAACGGAAAAAGGTAGTAAAATTTAATGACAAAACTAGAATCAGGATCCAGTTAGTGCTCTTTACTTTTTCAAACTGTCTCTTTACTCTTCTGGCTTTGTTTTGTTTACAAGAACTCTAAGAAATAAAACAAATTTGGTGTCCTGAGCCTTTTCTTAATTATATTTGCAGTCATTTGCAATAACTATATATATATATACATATATATATAAACAGCCTTCAATGAATTCAACTCATTTTTGCATTGAAGTAGATTTTTTAGTGAAATGAATTAGATCATCTTAAGCCTTAAATGTATTTATTACAGTATTTTTTGATTAATGACCTAGATTCACAGTGCACATTCAGATATGTTCAAACCAAATTGTTTTTGGCTATCTTATCTGAATTGTAGCAAATACAACAATTCTACTCCTAATTGAAGTTTTTTTTTACTAAATTAATCATCAATTAATATTAATATTATTAATAGTTGCTTTTACTATATTAAATAATGGAAGAAACTTTCCCAGAAGAGGTTTGTAGTCGAATAGGGTAAGAGCTAAGTTAAACACAGACAAATATAATACAAAACAAAATATAATAAATATTGTAAGAGAGGAAGGTTTCAAGGAAGCAAGATATCTTTTAAGATCCCTTCCCAATCTTAAACCCTGTATTTGAAAATTGGGGATTTCATAAAGGAGGTGGCGTTTGAACTGAACTTTGATGACCTGACTTTTTATTAGGAGATGGAACAGTTAGAAGGAATAGTAAAAAAGAGAGTAAAGTGCTGGAGCTAGCTGATTCATATTTGGGATATCAAGTAGTCCAGTGTGGATATTTTTAGAGGAGTAGTGGGAAATAAGGCTGAAAAGGTAGTATGACTCCGGAAGGACTTTAAATGCCAGAACAAGAGTTAGATAACTCTAGTAAGGTGATGATACTCTTTGACCAGCAGACCCATTATTTAAAAATTTTTCAGCTTATTGTAGGTCCTTTCAGACTATATATTGTAGGTCTTTGAGAATCTAGGATCACCCCTTTTTTTTACATTTATAGGGCAGTTTTACATTAGTGGAGGAGTCTTCTAATATGAATGATTCATTATTATTTAGATGGGATGAATAGAAACCTCAAATGCTACAAATATGATCTGGCCCTACTATGCTTTGTAATATTGAAATCTAAATTTTAAAACTCATAATTTGCCAAGGCAAAATATTGTCGATATTTTGTCCAAAAGCTCAGTAACTATAATAAGAGTTAAAAAATTAGAAAACATGTAATTCAACTTCATCATTTTATACATATCTAGGGCAGTGGGGAAGAGGGGAGAGGGGTAAGCAAGAATGTAAAAGATATCCAACCATGAAATCTATCAGCTTAAAAAAAGGGTAACAGACATTGTTCTAAAGCTTTTGAGAGAAATAACTCTTTAATGAAAGTTTGGGACACCACATTCTGAAATTCTTTTTATGTACATTATTATGCTCTTAAAATCACTGCTAGAATTATATAAAATGTATACCTGTGAAATAGATCAGATTCCTTGTGACTGAAGCTCCTTGATGAAAATAGATTGAATAACACCGACACCTACTCCAGTTGAAGTAATCAAGTTACCAGTCTTAAAAGAATTTTCAGTGACTTGATATGCAATGATAATGCCTTCAACATCAATGAAATAAAAGATAAAACAAAAAAAAATCTGCACTAAGTAATAAATGTAGTATAAGTTATAAACTATTTTTGAATGATCTATTTAGATCTTTTTGGGGGAAAAGGGAGTAAAGCAGATGGTCTTTTTTTTTTTTTAACCCTTATCTTCCATGGTTCTAAGGCAGAAAAGTGGTAAGGGCTAGGCAATGAGGGTTAAGTGACTTGCCCGGGGTCATACAGCTAGGAAATGCCGAGGCCAGATTTGCAGACAGTCTTAAAAATTTTTTTTTATTTCATTAAAAATTTCCCAGTTATATGTAAAATTTTTTTAAATTCAGCTTTAAAAATTGAGTACAAAATTCTCTTCCTCCCACCCTTCTCCTCAAAGGGTACTTGAGAAGGCAAGTAATATCAATTATACATGTGAAGTTATATAAAACATTCCTATATTTAAGCCATGTTATAAAAGACACACAAAACAAGAAAAATAAAGTATACAACAAGTAGAAAGCAGCAATCTTAAACTATAGTAAAATTTGCCATTTCAAACCAGTCCCCCAGGCTTCTTGCTGCCTCTCCTTAAGTATATTATTCAAGGGGCAGCTAGGTGGCTTAGAAGATTGAGATCCAGATCTAGAGACCAGAGATCCTGGGTTCAAATATGGCCTTAGGCACTTAATAGCTGTGCTACCCTGGGTTGTCACTTGACTCCAGTTGCTTAGTCCTTACCGCTCTTCTCTCTTGGAACCAATACTCAGTAAGGTAAGGATTTTTTTTTTTTAAGTATGTTATTCAACCCCTTTTCATATTGGTTAGAAGAATATACCTTGGAATTAACTAGTATTTGTGACCTTTGATCTGCTTTCTTCTGTTTTATCCATTAGCATTGGAACACTTTTTTGGTTTAATAATGATTAACCTTTTAAACTTTAGGATCCTACTTAGAATTAGTGTATATATGAGGAAACAGTTTTAAAAGGTTAAGTTAATTGGCCACGGTCTTAAGTGAATTGGCCATGATCTGTCAAAATCATAATCAAAGTTTGACTACAAGTCAAATCCATATAGTTGTATTTTGTCAACTATATTCACCTATTTTTTGTGACACTTTAAAGAACCTCTGGGTGGTTAAATTTTTCTTTTTCAACCCTGCTGGCCCCTTCCCCCTCTTCCTTTGGCTTGTTGGTTCCCACCCAGAGGTTCTTTTGGAAGTCAACATAGTTTCTGTACGAGTTTTCTGAAGAGGCACTTAGTACACTCAGTGACAATATTTGTCAAAACTGGACAACTTTATTTTACCCCATAGGAACAGTGCCTAAAAACACAAAAGGACTCACAGGAGCCTGCAACAAACCAAACACTCCTTCCTGCCTGGTGTTTCTCACTTGCTACCTCAAAAATCTTACAGGCCTTTATCTTTCTTGAACTACTCTAAATGTTTGGCCTCTCTTCTCAGAAAAGGCATAAATTTGGGGTATCTAGAGTCAGCCTCTTACATTCCAGAGGCCCATTTTTGATTCTAAGCATCATCTATAGACCTTCATCCTTACTGTAGTGCTACCCTTAATATCCTAGAGACTGGGCTCTCCAAGGGAACAGAAACAGACTTGGGGATTGATAGACAACCTCCTTCTCTTTCAGTTGGACCTGCATATCTTTAGTGGCTGTGAGTGAAGGGCAAAGTCTATGTCTTGATTGTAGCTTAGTGCTCTGCAGCTCTTTTTTTTTTTCCAGTGTTGGGGTCAATGTTTGATTCTTTGTACAAGGAATCTTATCAGGATTATTATCTCTTGGGCTTCTTTGTAGTTGATGGGTCTAGGAACTCTTGCAACCCTTCCACTGCTCCATTTGCTGCCATTTCTCAATCTGAGGACCTCTGTTCCTGCCTCTGGGGGTCCTCTGTTGAGCTATACAGAAAGACAGGCTTTTCCACCTTGAGATAGAGGTCTCTGTTCAATTTCTCTCCATCTATTTCCTTAACTGAAACTTGGCAGTTCTACATGCCCCCTTTTATAGACTCATTGTAAAGGATGGCTCAAATCCATGGTGAATGAAACTAAATTACTCATTCACCAAGATGTCCTCAGTCATCTCAATGAGCCCTATTTTGTCATTGGATTACTTTTGGTTGCCTTCCAAGGGTATTTTATATCCCTCAATGCAACAAAAACTTTGAGGGCAAGGACTTTTTCCTTTTTTGTATACAGTGTCTTCTCCTTAAGTTGAATTGAATTTGATCATGATTAAGATGAATTGGATAGGTTTTTTTAATTGAAAGAACGATGTACCTGACTTATAAAATGCACACATATTTAAGTGGCACAACTAAATAAATGTCTACTTCCTGCCACTTACAGAAAGTTGTAGAAAAATTTTGTGTAAAAGTTCTATTTGTGAGTTGTAGTACTAGAGAAAGAAAAGCTGTTGAAAGCAAGAGCAACTTTTTATGTAATCTTTATTAGGATAGTCTCTCAGCCCCCATATTCTTTTGTCCATAGTGACATAAATTTTTGGTTACTTTTTTGTAGGGTTGGTGAACACCATCTTTTTAAAATGAACATTAACTCTTGAACTGCAGGGACTATCTATCACTTCAGCATTTGTGTAGATTAACTGAATCATTAGGAGGTAAAGATGTTTTTATTTTTTTCTTACATCTTGCATTCAAGTCCTAAATTATTTTAGGACTCAAAATTTAGACAGACTTGTACAACTCTTATTTAGATTTGTACTTGAAAATGACCTTTTGGAACATTATTACATTTGGTAGTATCACAGAATTTTAGTGCTCCTAAGGACTCTTGAGATCATCTTATCAATCTATTTGGAAACCAAGTTCTGAATCAGCTGATAATCATCATAACAAGCATTTATTGAATGTTTGCCAGTGTGTCTTTGGTGCTCCTAACTACCAAATGTGGTAAAAATGCTTTAGGTTTTAAAGGTTTTCCTTCTAAATTGTCCTTACATTTTTTCATTCTAACTATTTTTACTTCTTTTTCTTCGAAGAGATTTTGATTGAATTTATACAGAAGCCTGTTAATTTCATGTTAGGGTATATGAACCAAACTGTAGACTAGGGCATTCAAATAATTTAGATCTTTAAAGTCAGTTTATTGGGGGTGGCTAGGTGGCTTATTGAATTAAGAGCCAGGCCCAGAGATGGGAGGTCCTGGGTTCAAATGTGACTTCAGATACTTCTAGCTGTATTACCTTTGTGAGAGATGAAGTAGAGAAAGATGGTGGACTCCTCAATGAATCACTAAGATGGAATCATGGAGCCTTTCCAGCAAAAAACAATTTAAGTGTCTGGTTACCAACATAAACCCTGTTTCACATAGATAAGAGTGAAACAGTCCTTGTTTTGATTGGTTAAAAGGCGATAGGATATGCAGATAGATAGGATTAAAATTGGCTATGTGTTGATTGGTTAAGAGCTGCTTGGATAATTAGGATAATTGGTTTTGTAAATTTGCTAGGATAAGATTATAACTCTCTGACCAGCCAATGGTGAACGAGGGGAGAGACCATCTTTGCATCAGGGACTAGGATAAAAGAAGGCTGCCTGTCCCCATATTTTGTACTTGCTTGCTGGATGTAACACTCGTAACACTGGCTCATGAGTACCCATTCTCTGGAGGATGAAATAAAATAATTTTTTGAGTAGGTAGACGTTCCTCTCACTCTGGACAAGTCACTTAACTTATATTGCCTAACTATACCACTATTTTGCCTTAGAACCCCAATACATTATTTAGTATTGAGTCTAAAATGGAAGGTAAGAGTTTAAAAAAAAAGTCAATGTAATCATAAGATTTAGCCTTGTTTATAGGGTCTAATTGAAAATAAGATTTTTCATTGTATTGATGCTACTTCAGTGTTCTAGTGTATTTTTAAATGTCGTTCCCTTCCAGGCTGTATAGTCCTTTCAATCTAAACCTGGTCAGATCTGCTAATTATTATGTTGCCTAGTCTAAAGCAATAGTGATGAGAATCTAAAAGTTCTAAGCAATTTAATCTGAGTTATTTATGTATTATCATATAAAACTTCTGGATTGGTCATTAATGTAAGAGAATACTTATAAAACCAAAATCCCCAAATAAAAACATAAACTAAAATGAAAAATAGTATGCTTTGATCAACATTCTGACTCCAATAATTCTTTTTCTGGAGGTGGATAGCATTGTTTGTCATAAATCTTTCACATCTTCAATCACTGTATTGCTGAATATAGCTAAGTCTTTCACAGTTGATCATCTTATAATATTCTTGTTACTGTGTACAATATTCTCCTGGTTCTGCTTATTTCTTAGTAAGCATTAATTAGATACTTACTGTGTATGAGCCAAAATAATAATGATTAATATAAGATGTGCAAAGCAGATTATGCACATTAACACCAAAGCTGTTGATATTAAGATTCCTACTATATCAGTGAGGAAATAAAGGCTAATAATAGAGGTTAAGTGATTTGTCCATGGTTACTGCTCTTCCATGGCATCATGGGTCATCTCAAGCTCTGGTGCCTCTAAATTTCAAAAGTAGTTTGAAGGGAAGAATACCAGCATTGAGAAGACCTAGATTACAGTCCTCGGTTTGTCATCATTTAACATTCTCTATGATTCAGAGCATGATTCCTTATTTTCATAAAGAGACATACTGTCCTGAATGATGAAGGTCTCTACTCGTACTCTACTTGATCAGAAAACTGTTACAGTACTGCATTTACTTTTAGGCTCTGAAGTTTGAATCTCTGTATCAGTTCTCCCATCTTACTACAAGAATAATTAATGTCAATTTTTTTTTGCTTTCCCCTGTGTGAATTAGTTATAGATTGCCTAATATACTGGTCTAGAACTTTAATATATTCATGGATGTTTGAATTCAGTCTGGGCACTACCTCCCTATGGTGATTCCATCCTACTTATATTCCTTCATCCTGTGTGACTTGCTCAGGTGTTAAGAAAGGGCAAGTTCAACTTTTGCCTTCCTGTGAGCATATCTATGCAGCTATTTACTCTTGCTTGTGTATTTTTGCACTGAAAGGGCTGAATTTGTTTTCATAAATTGCATTCATGACTTGCAATCTTTGAAAATTACAAAGCATAAAATAGAAATTAAACCTGGTAAAGTGACTTTTAACATATTTCAATGATGATGGCAATAATTTCGCCTTGTAAGGAGAATGGATGCCTTTCCAGACCATACCTTATATCCTGCCACTGGGTCTTGTCCTATTTTTTCACCCTTAGGACTTGTAGGCCTTTCTATCCACTTCGCCTGTGAAATTTTGTGTTGTGCTGCTTTTATTATACTATAAGCATTTTGAGAACAGGAACTTTTTTCTGGCTTTATCCCTCTTTGGCATCTAGTAAATGCTTAATAAAGACTGTTTCTTTGATTGATCTCAGAGGCCATTTAGTCCAGCCCTCTTATTTTACAGATGAAGAAATAGGCTTAGGGGGGTTAGTTAGGTGGCCAAAGGTTAGCATAGGTGGGTTTTTAGTATTGCTTATGTCTCCCATGTGTGAACTGCTATCTTCTCTCTGCTCCTGGCTTTAAATTCCCACTAAAATCCTACCTTCTACAGGAATCCTTTCGTACCCTCATTTAATTCCAGTCCCTTTTCTCTCTTAATTACCGTATTCATCCCTTATGTAACTTGTTTTCTACATATATTTGTTTTCATATTTTCTCTCCCATTCTCCCATTCTGTAGTTTTTAAAAAAGCCCTTACCTTCTGTTTTGGAATGGAATGGATGCTAATCCATTCCAAGGCAGAAGAGCAGCAAGTATTAGGCTATTAGAATTAAGTGATTTGCCAGGGTTTTACACCTAGGAAGCTTCTGAAGTAATATTTGAACCCAGGATCTTCTGTCTCCAGGCTTGACTCTTTTCATCTAACTAAGACATCTAACTGCCTCTTGCCCATAATATGGTAAATTCCTTGAGAGCAGAAACTTTTTTTGTATCCCTAGCACTTAGCACAGTGCCTGGTACATAGTTGGCCCTTTGTATTGATTGATTGTCTTTCTCCTAAAAGAAGATAATTCAGTTGATTTGATAAACGTGGTTAAGAAGTTTCCTATGTCAAAATTTTCTTTTGAAATCATTAATTTTTTTCTTTACCCAAAGATGTGACATTGAGAAGGCAAGATCAGAGAGTAGACACATTTATCATATGTTTTCACTTATCTCTGTGGAAAATTAGTGAATTTAAATTTTCTAAAAGTTGCTATGTGAATTTTTATAAATTTACCATGATTTTATTTTGATTTTTTTATTCAAAGATATTTTATTTTTCCAGTTTCATGTAACAATTTTCAACATACATTTTCCAAAATTATAAGCTCCAAATTATTTCTCTCTCTCCTTATCCCTCACAGATGGTAAGCAATTTGATCTGGATTATACATGTTTAACCTACATGTATAATATACTCCTAACAGTTTTTTCTCTTTTTGAGTGTGATTTTAAAGGAATCATAGTAGTTAACCTACCAAAATTTTTTTTTGACTTATTTTGCTATTGTGGTTTGTCTTTCATGGGATTAGTGTTCATTGGAGGAAAATAGGTAGATCTGAAAAAAAAAACAACATATTGATGTCTTTTTATTTTTCATTGTCTACATTTCCTACTTTATCCTTCTATTCATACTCTTTCAGGGAACCGTCCTTTACATACAGAAAAAAGGAAGAAAAAGTTGTGCAAAACTAAACAACATGTTAGAAAAGTTTAGCATTACATGCAGTGGTACTCCCTTTGCAAAGAAGAGGACATGAACTCTTATCTCTGTAGTTTGAGGCAAAACTTATTTGTTATAATTTTGTTCTTTACATTCGCATCGCTGAAGTAATTGTATATAGTTTACCCTGTTCTACTTATTTCACTGTGTATTATTTCATGTAATCTTTATAGGGAATATCATCATTTCTTGGAGCAGAGTAATATTATATTACATTCATATACATGTGTTTAGCTATTTTCCAGTTGATGAACTTCTACTTTGTTTTGAGTTCTTTAGTGCCACAAACAATGCTGCTATGTTTTGGGTGTTTTAAAAGATTGAATTCTTTGAGCTATATATCTAGCAGTGGAATGTCTTGGCATTGAGTTGCTATAGTGTTCTTAAATAGCAGGTTGGTATTTTAGCAAATGCAAGGTTCAGGGGAATTTGGGTAGCTTTTTTTTTTTTTTAAACCCTTACCTTCTGTCAGTCAATACTGTGTATTGGCTCCAAGGCAGAAGAGTGGTAGGGTAGGCAATGGGGGTCAAGTGACTTGCCCAGGGTCACACAGCTAGGAAGTGTCTGAGGCCAGATTTGAACCTAGGACCTCCCATCTCTAGGCCTGGTTCTCAATCTACTGAGCTACCCAGCTGCCCCCTGGATAGCTTTTTGTACTTGTATTAATATTGAATCTTTCCTTTGAATCCTCAAAAATACTAGAAATGAGAATGAAAGATGGCTTCAGAAGAAACTTTTGTGATTCAGAAATAAATGCATCTTTGGAATGAATATTTTATTTTTAAATTATTGATGTTGAAAGCAAGTACTTGCTTTTGCCATCCCTGTTAACTTCAAACCATAGGCTCCCTTAGTGGGGATCTTTCCTTCTTGGTCTGTTCACTTATATCACTAGCATTTCAGTAAAAGACTATTGCTATAGCTACTGGAAATATTATAAATACACATTCACAGTTTGCAAACTAGCCTGACAGACACTTTTTAGTGGTTTTGTTTTTTCCTAATCTGATAATCCAGAGATTCTTGGCCTTTGAATAGGCATACTGGATTAATTTTAAGTGACTTCTTTTATCACTATTATTTTCAGGCCTCTTCATCTAATGAATTTTATTTGGGATTGAATTCATTCAGCTTTTTAAAAGAGCAAAACAAATAATTATGTTATTTGACTGTTCCATAATGTACCTTTCATTCACCATTCCAAAAACCCTTCCTTAATCCTGGTTTTTATTTTCAAATTATTTACACAAACAAACAAATAAAAAATAAAAATTGAGAAATGAACTTGCCTATCCTGAAAAGAACTGAATTAGTCTCACAGGATGAGAAGATGCAAGTAGGTTGGTAGTTCCCAGATTGAGATCAGAGATCCATCAACATATCCCAAGTGACTAGTATATTAGGGGTTGCTATAACCATGATTCGTCCAGCTGTTAGCAAAGAATATGATGTGGCTATTCTTGTGGACAAGATAGAGAAATGTGGATTAGGTGATTGTACAATTAGGCAGATTTAAAACTGGTGGAATGTAGAGACCTCAAGTTGGTCCTAGAGTTGAGGAACACCCCAAGGAACCACTTGTGCATGGTTCTGTGCTGTTGATCGATTTTTGTCAGTGACTCAGATAAAGGCACAGATAGCTTGCTTGTCAGATTTGCTGATAACACAAAACTAGGATAGGTAGCTAATGTGTGGGATATTCAGAATGAATTTTACTGGCTAGAACAGTGTGCTAAATCTAATAAGTTGAACTTTAATAATGATAAGTATATATATATATATATATATTTTTTTTTTTTTAACTACAGAAACCTTAGATGGAGGAGAGAGGCCTGAGAGGATCATGGCTAGAAAGCAATTTACTTGAAAAAGATCTGGTGGTTTTGGTGAACTGCAAGCTCAGTAGGCTGATAAAAAACAGCCAAACATACAATCTTACTTTTAAATCTTAGTCTGCTTCATTTAGCCTGAGAATAATGTCCAGACTTAGGAGAAACTTGCACAGTACTCTGTGGTGATCATGCTACATATGAAATATGTTGTTCACTTCTGGGTACAGTATTTTAGAAAGACTTCTGATAAGCTGAAGATCATCTGGATGTTGAATGGTTTCAGGTTCATACCATAAGAACATTGATTGAGGAAACAAGGGACATTTCTCCTGGAGAAGAAAAAGACTAGGGTTAAGGTAGAGGGAACACATGGAAGCTGTTTTCATATATTTGAAAGTTTGTTAAATGAAGGATTAGGCTTATCCTGCTTAGCCACAGAGGGCTAAACTAGGGACAGTGGGTGAAAACCATAGAGAAGCATCTTTAGATTTGATGTAAGGAAAACACAGAGCTAGCCAAAAGTGAAGTGGGCTGTTCTGGGAGGTAAGTCCTATAAATTGTAATTATCTTAAACTTCTTTGGGGAAGGGGATATGTGCTTAATATTGGCACTGTGGGTCAAAGGATATGTACACTTTAATTACTGTTCTTGTATAATTTCAAATTGATTTGTAGAATTGTTGTAATCTGTAGCACCTCCACCAGCAATACACTATTATTACTATCTTCTGATAGCCCTTTCAACATTGACTACTTTCATCTTTTGTCACCTTGGCCAGTTTACATGGAATGAGGTGAAGCCTCAGAGTTGCAGAGAAGGATGCTCTCTCAGATATAGATTGGACCAGATAACCACTGAAGTTCTGTTTAACTGCTACTTTATGATTCTTTTAAAAAAACTTATTTACCCAATTTTCTATAGCTGTTAAATGAGAGTTTATACTCAATGTGGACTTATTCTAATTATTTATTATTAACTGATTAACCTCACATTACAAATATTCATTAGCCTTTTCAAAATTATTTCAGTTTCTTAACTAAAATGCTCAAAGAAATAAAAGTGAGATGAGATAAAAGTGTTTTTTCTATTTTAAAAGTTCTTTAACCACATTTAAATAGAATTGAATTAAAAGCATTTAGACATCTCTTATCAAGTTTATCTACTCCCTTTGCATTATCAATTGTTTTAAATATGCATTTCTCATTTTTTTTTTTTTTAGAATTTGGAACTTGTTTTTATGTGGTGGTTTAAAATCTGCAATTCTTTTGAAGATTTTAATATCCTGTGCCTATTTATGTATTGAAGAATTATTCCTGCCAATTCTCCATATATTTTGGATGTTAGACCTTTATCAGTGAATTGATGTAAATGTTTTTCCCCCATTCTGTTTCTTTTGTACTCATTTATTTTATTTGTGGAAAACCATTTAAATTTTATGTAGGCAGAACTGATAGTTTCAAATGAGATAATCACATATTATAGAAAGCATTCTATAATCTCTGCTTCATAGACTATGGACATTTTAGTAACTTTATTTTATATAATTCCAAATTGCTTTTCCAAGATGACTGTACTAATCACCAAAAATGCATTAGTGTGTCTATCTTTTCATCACCCCTACAACATTGACTTCTCATTAAATGAAGTTTTTTATTTTTTAATAATTAATTTTTCACTATCAAGGGCAGTAGAGCCACTTCATTTAGATTTGAATGTCACAGATGTACTTACAAAGAAACAGAAAATGGAACAGAAGAAAACAAAGTATAGAAAAAATAATTGTTAGACTAAGTATGCGCAGAAGAGCCATACTGTAGATGAAACAAATTTTAAGATATCAAGTAATAGAGTCGTAAGGTGGCTGAAAAGAAGGAAGCTAACCCAAGGCTCTGTGTGTGTGTGTGTGTGTGTGTGTGCGCGCGTGTGCGTGCGCGAGTGCACACACACATTGTATGTGGAGTCAAACTTGATTACTGAATAAAGATGATTGAGAGAACATCAGTAATAACTAGCACATATGCCTACTCTATATAATTTTTATGAAAATAATCTATGTTCACATATCTATAAGCTTACTTGATTAAGGTATTATTAGGAATAAATTTACATTTTATTTTCTTTTATTCTGACTTTAAACTGCCAAATAAAATGAGCAGATAGCTTGGAATAGGAAAGGATTGCACATGAAACTCCAGATGTCTATTATATAGAGCTTGCTATTCTTTTAAAACAGATAAAAAATTCAACATGTAACTTTTATTTTTTTTTTTTATCTTGGTAAAAATCATTTTAATTGAGGATGTTTTCCCATGGTTACATGATTCATGTTCTTTCCCTCCCCTCCTTCTACCCTTCTCCTGTAGCCAACGAGCAGTTCTACTGGGTTTTACATGTGCCATTGATCAAGACCTATTTCCATATTATTAATATTTGCATTAAGGTGATCCTTGAGAGTCTACATCTCCAATCATTTCCCCATTGACCCATGTGATCAAGCAGTTGTTTTTCTGCTCCCACAGTTCTTTCTCTGGTTGTGGATAACATTCTTTCTCACAAGTTCCTCAGAATTGTCCTGGGTCATTGCATCGTTGCTAGTACAGAAGTCCCATTACATTTGATTTTACCACAGTGTATCAGTCTCTGTGTACAATGTTCTCTTGGTTCTGCTCCTTTCACTCTGCATCAGTTTCTGGAGGTCATTCCAGTTCACAAAAAAAAAAAAAAGCTGGCCTTGTTTAGGATTGTGTCCAGCCTTCTATGCTGTACCCATTTGGGAGTGAGGAAAACAGAACAAATCAGTCAAGCAAAGCAGATTCCATCTTTGGCTGTCTGTATGCCTCAGTATGCCTCTCGAGTCCATCATTGGATGTTTGTTAAGTGATAGCATGCTGATTAGTCACTATGTTGACCAAAGTTCTTAGGTGTGAAAGCAATAACAGTAATGTTATTGTATACATTTTTGTCCTGTTTGTGTTCATTTCACTCTGTATTAGTTTATAAAAGCCTTCCCAGGTTTCTTTGAAATCATTTCTTTTATACTTTTTAATGTGTTACTAATATTTAATTACATTAATCAAGCATAATTATTCAGCCATTCCTCAATTAGTTTTAATTCTTTCCCACTATACAAATTATTACTCTAAAAGTTTTTTACATATGAAAGTCCTTTTCATCTTAATTCCATCCTTTTGGTGGTATATGCTGATTAGTAGTATTGCTGGGTCAAAGAGTATATACATTAAGTAGGCCATTGATTTTGTGGACATAGTTCCAAATTGCTTAAAAATTAAAAAAATTATTTTAAACATCCAACCAAAATCTGTATTTTCTGTCTTTTTTTCCCTTGTTACAAAATGTAACATATGCATAGACAAGTAAAACAAATTCTTACATTGGTTATATCTCTCAAATGTCTCATTATTATACACCTCTTTCCATCACCTCTTTGTTAGAAGGTTCATGCTTTATTATCAGTCTTCTGGAATTATAGTGCACTGCATTGACCAGAGTTCTAAGTCTTTCTAAGTTGTTTGTCTTCACAATGTTATTTTAGTATAAACTGTTCTGGTTTTGCTACTTAACTATCATTTTATATATCTTCTCAGGTTTCTCTGAAGCTATTCTCTTCATAATTTCTTATGGCACACTAATATTCCATTTCATTTATGTACTTCAGTAATTTGTTTGGCTTTTCTCCAAATAGGTAGGGAATGCCTTTAATTTCCAGTTCTTTCTTGCCACAAAAAGGACTGATATAAATATTTTTGCACAGATTGACCTTTTTTTTCTAATTTTGATTTCTTTGAGGAATATGCTTAGTTTATGCTTGTTTTGCTGGGTCAAAGGTAGTATACAAAGTTTATTGACTTTTTGAATATAGTTTACATTTTTTTTTTAATTCTTCTGGATTGGTTCTAAGACAAAAGAGCTGTAAGGGCTATGGGAGTTTAAGGGACTTACTTGTTTCATAGGCAGGAAATGTCTGAGGCCAAATTTGAACTCAGGATCTCCTGTCTCTAGGACTGACTCAATTCACTGAGCCACCTTACTGTCTCTGTTTTGGAGCATTTTAAGTATTTTTGTTAGTAGCTTTGAATCTTCTTTGAAAATTACTTTTTTTATATACTTTGGCCATTATTCAGTTGTAGACTAGTTTTTGTCCTTACAAATTTGAATCAGTTCTTTATTTATCTTGGAAATGAAGCATCAGTGATACTTGCTGCAAGGATGTGTTCCCCTTCTTCCCCCAGTTAATTGTTTTCCTTCTAATTTTAACTTGATTCATTTTATACAGAAGTACATTTTAAAAGGGATGTTTCACAGATGTCCATGGCTTTACTATCACACATCTGACCGAAAGACATAAAGAATCTAAGAGTCCATTGTACTTATAAGTTATTTACTATTTTCAAAATAGAGAAATGCAAATCAAAATAACATTTTAAACTATCAAATTGACTAAAATGATAAAAGGGCAAATAGGGACACTAATACGTTGTTAGTAGAACTGAACTGATCAAACATTTTGGAGAGCAATCTGGAACTATGCTCAAAGGGTTATAAAACCGTGTATACCTTTTGACCCACTAATACCACTTACATTTATTTCCTAAGGTGATCAAGATAAAAGGAAAAGAGCCTATATGTTCTAAAATATAGCAGTTCTTTTTGTGGTGGCAAAGAACTGGAAACTGAAGGGATTGGCTATACAAGGGATTGGCTATACAAGTTGTGTCATATAAATTTTTTTTTTGAACCTTCACCTTCTTTCTTAGAATCAATACTGAGTATTGGTTCCAAGGCAAAAGAGTGGTAAGGGCTAGGCAATGAAGGTTAAGTGACTTGTCAAGGGTCACACAGCTAGGAAGTGTCTGAGGTCAAATTTGAACTGCCCCTCTGCACTTACTCCTTCCATTGAGCGCCCTTATCAACATGGGGAGCAGGGCACTGTACACAGTGTGGGGCGGGGCACAGCCTGGCATGGGCCCCTAAAAGGTTCACCATCATTGGCCTATAATGTCTATTATGTTGTTCTCTGAATAAAAGTTCCTTTTATAATCATTCTATTCCTGAAAACAGGACAAGGCAATATTGATAGCAAAAGTTCTGCTTTCAGTTGTTATCTCATGACTTCGATTTATAGCTCTAGCTGTTAATGCAGACATTTTAAAAATGGTGCTTTATTTTTGAATCCTTACTTGGGTGCTTACATGAAAAAGCAGGATAAATTGTCAGCTATCAGGTTGGAATAAACCAACAACAAGTGTATTAAAATAGCAGTTTTTGTAGTTGGCATATTGCTACAAAATATCCCTAGATAACATATTTGGAATAAAATTGGAAAATTCTCAGAAAACCAGCAAAATACATTTCAGTGCTTTTATTCTGATTATTGATGACAACTCTTCATATAATTTGTAAAT
Source organism: Gracilinanus agilis (assembly GCF_016433145.1). Taxonomy (NCBI): domain Eukaryota; kingdom Metazoa; phylum Chordata; class Mammalia; order Didelphimorphia; family Didelphidae; genus Gracilinanus; species Gracilinanus agilis. Next base: position 157,411,058 of record NC_058132.1, on the reverse strand, counting down.
AAGGAATAGTCATTCTTATTTAAATGAAATCCATACATATTGCAAAAAAGTATCATTTAAGCTAGTCAAAATTTTTTTAACAAACTAAATCTTAGTAGACTGATTCAGTGATAAATTGATGGTCTCAGGTTTTTTCTTATTTCCTACCTATCTTCCTGTGTTAATTAATAAGAAAGGAGTCAAAACATTATTAAGAAGAAAGAGAAGAGCTTACCCCATCTACATGTTATTTAAGCCCTATTTCAATTAGATGAATGTCTTAATTCAAGTCTATACTATATGTAACATTTTGTGTCAGTGAGATGAGACAGTATTTGTAAAGTACTTAAAAGAAAGTGTCTGACAAATAGTAGATATTAAATAAATGTCAGCTATAATTATAATTGTTCTAATTATTGTGTTAGGAATACAAAGGTAAAAACTCCTTTCAAGGAGTTTCTATTATAGTTGGACTTAAGGGAAATAACTAGCAAGAATACATGTCGTAGGTAGAGGAAAGCTCAGAATGAAAATCAAGAGTTATGGAAAAGAAGACACTATTGGCAGAAGAGAAAGATTTCAACAAGTGGAGATGTAGAAGGAATCCATTTTAAATGCAGGGAATGACCTGGGTAGGTACATAGAGGTATGTAGTAGAGGAGATGAAATTAGAGAATAGTTTTTCAGTTTTTTCATTGTAATAGGTAGATAAGAGGGCTGCACCTGAAGTCAGGAATACCTTTGTTTCTGAGTTCAAATCTGTTTTCAGACACTTATTAGTTGTGTGACCTTGGTCAAGTCATTTAACCCTGTTTGCCTTGGTTTCCTCAATTGTAAAATGAGCTGGAGAAGGCTATGGCAAACCAGTAAAATATCTGCCAAGGAAATCTCTGAATGGGATAATGAAGAATCGAAACAACTGAAATGATCAAACAATAGCTACAAAAGTAGATTCTAGTTTTTAGCATTTGTTGATTCTTTTAAGTTTCACTATGATAGACAAAGTCAAGAGGAGTTAAGAGTGGGATAAGGTTGCTAAAGTAGGTTGATGCTAGATGATGGAAGGCCTTGAATGATTAGCTGAGGCATTTATATTTTACCTTATAGGAATGCTGGGGAAGCCTTGAAAAGTCCTTGATTAGGCTAGTCTTCAAAGTAAGATTATAGGCATACCTCCTTCTCTTATACTTTGCTTTAATGTTTTCACTGAACTTTTTTTTTTTTTTTAAATTTTAAACCCTTAACTTCTGTGTATTGACTTATAGGTGGAAGATTGGTAAGGGTAGGCAATGGGGGTCAAGTGACCTGCCCAGGGTCACACAGCTGGGAAGTGTCTGAGGCCGGATTTGAACCTAGGACCTCCTGTCTCTAGGCCTGGCTCTCAATCCACTGAGCTACCCAGCTGCCCCCACTGAACTTTTTTTAAAGCCAAATTGGAGGCTTGTGGTAACTGTGCTGAGCAAGTCTGTCAGTGCCATTTTTCCAGTAGTTCACATCATGTTTGTCAAATTTTGGTAATTTTCAAAATATTTAAAACTTTTTCATTATTATATCTGTTATGGTGATCTGTCTGGTGTACTTAGTAGGAAGTTGTTGAGTGTTAACATGGCTATAAAATTCGCCTTGAGGTCAATCTAGTATCAAATCTCTTCAGAATTATTTATGCTAGTCCTTTTAACTATTGACATAAAGTTATGGACCCATACTCAAAGCCTTCTCAGTTGTTGTGATCTGCTAGAACTTAAGCTCTATCAACAAAGATTTTTAGACTAGAGTCAGCTGTGTTTGAGGGATGTGAGTGGAACTTTATTGTTGTAGAGTGTTTTCTAATTGGATTAAGCTATAATTTGCCTCCTTGTAATATTTATTTTATAGCTAGGTAATTAGTGGATAGAGTGCTGGGCTTGGAATCAGGAAGACTCATTTTCATGAGTTCAAATTTGACCTCAGACACTTGTTAGCTGTGTGACCCTTGGCAAAGTCACTTAACCATGTTTTACTGTTACTCATCTGTAAAATGAGCTAGAGAAGGAAAATACAAACCATTTTAATATCTTTGCAAACAAATCCCCAATGGAGTCATGAAGAGTTGGACACTACTGAAATGACTAAAGAACAACAAAATTTTTTTTATTGGCCCTGGGTTCTTACACACAGAAAAGTCATTCAGATACTTGAAGACTGCATTTATGTCCTCTTAAATCTTTTCATTTTGAGATTAACTAAACATGGCCAATTTTTTTTAGTAGTTCCTTGTGAATGTGGTTTTCAGACCTCTTAGATCACCTACTTAGTATGCTACTTCTGGAGATATTCTGTGTGCCATTGTTTTCCTTAAAATGTGTCCAGAGCTAGCCTCACTAATGTAGAAGAGTATGATGGGAACACTGCCTCCTTTGTTCTGGTCAATATATACTTTTATTAATGTAATTTAAGATTGCATTAGCTATTTTTTGGATAGCTAAGTCATGTTGTTGACTTACGATTATGCAAGTCAGCTATTATTTTCTTATGTGAATTGTTGTCTAGTCATGTCTCCCTGTCCTGTACTCATGCCATTGAATTTTTTTTTTTTTTAACCTTTGTACTTCGGTGTATTGTCTCATAGGTGGAAGAGTGGTAAGGGTGGGCAATGGGGGTCAAGTGACTTGCCCAGGGTCACACAGCTGGGAAGTGGCTGAGGCCGGGTTTGAACCTAGGACCTCCTGTCTCTAGGCCTGACTCTCACTCCACTGAGCTACCCAGCTGCCCCATGCCATTGAATTTTTGAACCGAAGTACAAGACTTTTATATTTCCCTATTAAATTTTATCATGTTAAAATTGGCATATTTTTGCCTATTGAACTTTTAAGATCTGTCATTTAGCACACTATTTTTCATTCTTTATATCTAAATATTGTCTTAAATATCTAAGTTCTGTCTTTTCCTGAAAATGCCTCTAAGTTTAGCCCTTTTGATTCTCATTGTCTACTGAACTTGCATTATTTAAATTACTGCAATAATTTTTTAGGTCGTCTTCTGTACAGTTGTTGCTTCTCAAAATTATGTACTTATTAGAGCTGAAAGGACCTTATTTTGCTACTTTATAGTTTAGGAAATTGGTTCGCAGATGAAATTTTGTGTTCAAGATTACACAGATGCAAGGTTGTAGTTAGGTTAGTTGACTTCCATTTCTTTTCTTTCCAATTACCCTGTTGCCTTACTTCTATGTTGTTTTTGTTAAATTAATCCTGTCACTTTGCTAGGCTCCTGCTTAAGAACCCATTATATCTAATGTTAGATTTTAGAAATCTGGAAAGGACTTGAGAGTTGATACAGTTTAACCTTTTTGAATGAGAAGGAAACTTGAGACCCAGAGAAGTTGTAACTGCTGATGGTCACACAGATTAAGGGGCTCAGCTGGAATTTGAGCCTAGTTTCCTCTGCCTCCAAATCTGCTTTTTTCAGCAAAGCACAGAAACCCTTCAATCATACAAACCTTTAATTCTAAAAAGAAATTATTCTTTTCTTATATTATTATGAACTTTCCAAACATCAACCAATTAGTATTTCTTCATATGAAGAACAGAAAAAGTGTATATGACTTCATGAATCTCTATTACATCCAGTTTAGTGTATATTTTAACTTTCTGGTTCCAGCATTATCTTCCTTTTCAGTGTCCTTTCTGAACTTCTCTGCTGTGTATTTTTAAAATGTTTTACTCGATCTTCCTTCCTCATTTTGTATTCTTTTTCTTTCTCTTCCTTTTCTGTTTTCTTGGTAATATGCAGGCTGATTGATGCTTTTTGTGGCTTTATACTGCAACTTGGCTGAAGTCTTTTATTGGTTGATTTGTTAAGTTAATTTTTAGGATTCTCTAGAATTTTTTTTAAATTAGTGATAATGTTGAGAATGATCCTTGTTAGGAGGGCATCTTTACCTCTTTTTCCCCTTTAAATTAAGAAATTTTGCTTTGACACACTCACCCAAGAAATCTGCCCACAATGTTTTTCCTTAGCAAAACAACATAATGAGACTTCAACTGATGGTAGATGTGGCTTTTTACCCTTTGTTAAAGAAAAGGAAAGCTATGTAAACACCTGGTCTCTTGGCCCTTATACCCATTTAACTAAGTGAAGAGAAGGAAAAAGATAGATTATTTTACTAGTTTTCCTTTACTTTTGGGATTAGATAAATTCTAGGACATTAATTGTTCTGAACAGACATAATTATCTACCTGAAGCTAAGTCTCCAGGAAACTTCATCTTTTTTATAGCATAAAGCCATAGATACTGTTTGGACAAACTAAAGAGTTAGTTTCCTTGGCCTGGAAGGTTTTACTGGGACAATTGGTTCAATTGTGTGTCATTCTGTGGTTAATGGTGGGGAAACCAAATTCCTTTATCTTAAAGATAATCTAGAATGATGCCAGTAGTTGGGGGGAAGCTGGATGGCTCAGTGGATGGAGAGCCAGGCCCAGACATGATGGGAAGAGTCCTAAGTCCATATGTGCCCCCACTTTCTAATTGTGCCATGAAATGTGGGAGAAATGGAAGGCATTTCAGAACATTACTGATTTGTCAAAAATTGGGAAATGATAAAATGAGCTATTTTGGAATTGTCAATACAGTTGTCATGCTTGTGATAGGCAGAGAGCATAATATCATATCTGTAGTTTTTCTGTGATGTACAATCTCAATCCATTCATACCTCCACATATATACCCTCCCAAGTCCCCTTTCCAGTCCTAGAATTGTAACCAAATCAGTAATGAACCAAATTATTCTTCTGTGCTCTTACTCCTCTTAAAAGATGATGTCTCCTTACTCAGTATTAGAATGTAAGCTCCATAAAGTTAGGCACTGCCTTGTATTTTATTTTTGTATCCCATATGCTTATGACCAGATTAGTTATATAGCAAATGATGTCTTTTCTGTTTTTTGTCATTGTTTTTTTTTCTGTGACAGTATCGTTTTTTATTTTTACCTTGTCTAAAATCATATATCATTTGCTTTTGGCTTCAGCCAATCACAAAAAAATTTCCTTGAGCTTTTCATTTTTTGGTTATTTTAATTTTTTAAAACGTGTTTATTGTATATAGCATTTGTTGAGTTTTGCTTTCTAATCCATTTTACTACAATACTATTTTGTGGGATGGCCTTGATCATTAATTATAATTAAATTTTTTTTCCCCATCACAAAATCCTATAATTAAAGTTCTCTCTCCTGCCATAAAATCCTGTTTCAAAAGTTTGAAAAAAAACTTCACTGGCACTTGCAGCTTGATTTGCTTAAAAGTTTAGTCCTGCATTATATGTACTATCTTGACTGTAGCAACCTTGTACTACAGGTATTATTTCCATTTTGTTTTTTATTTATATTTATATTTTATTTTTACATTATGTTCGTTTCTGAATATCACCCTCTACTCTGTTTGTAACTGGAATTTAAAATAGGGAAAAAATGTAATTAAGCACATTGGTTTGGATACCAATTCAGTCTTTAGCTGAAAACCAGTACATCAAATTGTTTGGCTATTCAATATTCAGTGGCAGATGGAGCAGCTGTACAGCTCAGTGGATATAGAGGCAGGCTTAGAGATAAGGAGGTCCTGGTTCAAATGTATGATCCTCAGCAAGTCACTTAACCCTAGTAGTTTCCTACTCATTACTGCTCTTCTGCTTTGGAATGATACTTAATATTGATTCTAAGACAGAAGGTAAGGTTTTTTTTTTTTTTTTTTTTTTTTTTTTTTTTTTAATTCAATGGCAGAGACTCCTGTCTAAAGTGCAAAGAAGTTAGGGGAGATGTGTAGTTTTTAGTTTTCTTGGGGTACCAAAATAGTCATAATTACAGAGAGTTCAATTTGAGTTTATTTTATTTTTATTTTTCTGATTTTTCTGTTCAGCTTACTTCATTGGGTATCATTTCATGTCTTCTCATGCTTCTAAACTCTTTGAATTTGTCATTTCTTCTGTTATATAGTCATTCCTTGCATTAATAAATCTTCCACCATTTCTTTAGTCATTCTCTCACTTGATGGGCATCTACTTAGTTGCCAATTCTTGGCTGTCACAAAAATGCTGCTATTTTCTCTTCATCTTAAGCATATGCAAAGTGTTGTTCTAAAAGCTGTAGATACAGAGACAAGACAAGAACCCCTGTTCTCAAGATTACTTGGGGAGAGAGAGTGTTTTTTTTTTTTAAATCATCTATCTTTGCCATTAATCCCTCCTTTACCCCATCCCCTTCTCTGAGCAATTTCTTATAACAAATAGAGTTAAAAAGGCTCATCAAAACCAACCATATTACTAAGACAATATATGTAGTGTTTCATAATCATAGTCCTTGGTGGCTCAAAAATCTAAAAATCCTAAATCTCTTTTATTTCCCTCCTTTAGGGATATAATTTGTGGTTCTTCAAGCCTTTAGCTATTCTATTTCTTCCAAAAGGCCAATAGTCTAATCTCCCCTAGTAAACAATGAACCTTCATCTGCCTTTCAAATTTATTTGTATTTGTTTCTTACTTAATTGTTAGCTTAAAGTTTGCAAAGCATTTTACAGATTTATCTTATTTGAACAATCTGGTGAGGAGGTGCTATTGTTATACTCTTTTTATAGATGAGGAAATTATGAGATTAAGTGACTTGCTCTGGGTCATACAGTCCTTAATAGTGATAGTTGTTTTTTTAATAGTACTTCAGGTTTTCAAAGTACTTTACAGATATCACCTCATTGTATAAGGCAGGACTTGAACTCAGGCCTAGTGGAATAAGCAAAGAATGTTTTCGTAGAGTAATTTCCATTTGAGCTGTGCCTTAGATGGCAGGTAGGATTTCACCAGGTAGAGGTGTGGCTTGCGGGGAAAGGAGTGTGTGAAATCATTAGAGTGCAGTCCAGGTGGAGGAAAGGATAGGTATACAAGAAAGTAGGGTAGGAAAAGTGTGGGTGGTTGTAGTAATTTTGGCCAGGATGTGAAGGCTAGTCATGAAGGATTGAAGAGCCTTGAATGCCAGGCTAAATGTCAATGTTTGGATTTTACTTGGCAAGCAACACTTTTTCAGTGATACTTTCATGGGGGTCTAGTGAAATTTGATATTGGTTAATGCATGTGATAGGATTATAGAATCAAAAGATTTTTAGAATTTAAATGTGAACAAGAATCTCCCTCTTCAACATGTTCTTGAAGAGTTCTTTAACTGACTAAAATTTTCTCGTTTTGACTTCACTAATTTCTCCTACATTTTCCTTCTGCTGCCTAACCAGGAATTACCTTTGAACTTAAGATAACTTAAGTTCCCCCTAACTTTCCTTTTTAGACTTACAAGGTACATGCAAAAACCATATTTTCATGGTTTGTTCTTATTTCATCAAGCAGCAGTGATACCGATGAGATCAAATCGGCAACTCTAGTCACATTTCTATTTTGTCTTGCTTTTCCCCCCATACTTTGTACACTTATGTGAACTTCTAAGGCAATGAGTTTCAGTTAATAATTTCATTCTTAGATCTTAGTCTTAGGAACTTCTGGTTGTCTCTCACTAATCTCTTTACATATTACCTATTTTTTACTGTATCTTGGCAATTTTCTCCCACTCTTAATTTTAAAGCCCTTTTAATTATATCTGTAATCTTGAGACAAATATGTTTTACCGATCCTTTTAAAGTATGTTTCACCCCTGGTTAAGAGTCTGCAATTAATGTATTTTAAGTCATGATCCAGAAATACAAATTGCATTCTCAAATACCTCCTCCTGCCTTTTAAAAAAAAAGATTTTGTGTGTTTTTAAAACATCATCGATTTCTCTTTAATATTTTCCCCCCTTCCAGAGAACCATTCCATATAACACAAATAGCAGTTTTTGAGGAAAAAAATAAGCATAACTAGCACACTGAGAAAAATATGAAAATTTGTGCAGTATTCAATACTTGACTCTCACATTCAAAAGGATGGGGAGTTGGGAGTGCTTCCTCATCTCTTATTTTGAGCCATGCATGTTCTTTATAATTTTGCAACATTTGAGATTTTTAAAAATTCTTCCTGTTTACATTATCATTGTCTTTTAGTATATATTGTTTTCCTAGCTCTGTTTATTTTCCTCTGCTTTAGTTCATTTATATTTTTCCACACTTCTTTCTATTCATCACATTGATCATTTCCTACAGAACCATTATAGTGCATCACATGTTTATACTGCAATTTGTTCCTCTATCCCCCATCTACTTTGTTTCAAATTCTTTGCCATTTGCAAAAAGTGCTGCTTTAAATTTGAGCACCAGAATTGATGCTTTCCAATTGTGGTCCTGGAGAGGACTTCAGAATACCTTGGACAGCAATATCAAATGAAATCATTAAAGAAATTATTTCAGACTATTCATTGGAAGGTCAAATACCGAAGCTTGAGAAGTCAGGATTTGACGGAAAAGACCCTGATGGTTAGGAAAGATTAAAGGTAAAAGGAAAAGGAGACAGCAGAGAATGACATAGGCGCATGAACTTGGACAGACTTTGAGGGACAGTGGAGATTAGAAAGACTCAGTGTGCTATTGTCCATGTGATCACCAACAGTTGGACATAACAGAATGACAAAGCTGCTTATAGATATTTTGGCTATGGGGACTTCTTATCATTGGCCTCCTTTTGGGGATATAACCTAGTAATAGAATCGCTGGGTGGTGTGGTCATTGTAAGTTATTTCATTTGCAAAATTCCATATTGTTTTCCAAAATGATTATACTGATTTATAGTTCTGTCAACCAGGCACGATCCTTGCACAGCCCTTCCAGCATTGATTATCCCCATATTTTTATTATTTTTGCCCATTTGGTGAGGTGAGATTTCAGGGCTCTTTTCATTTGCATTTCTCTTTCATTATAGTTTGCTATTTTTCTTTTGAGAACATTTCGTTCATAACATCATCTTAGCCTTGCTGCTCCCTTAAGTTTGCCTTTTCTGATTCTCTTGAGAGATAGTGATTGAATGGCAGAAATTATGAAACTGCCACTTGTGTCCCAAAGGCCTTCTATTACTTGTCCAAGATTCCATTAAAGCACTTTAACAGCACTTTCTAGATACTTTCTGGCAGTGTTATTTGGGCCCACATAAATAATAAGATGTGGTTAGTCATCCTTTGATTTGACAAGTCTTGGGCAATTTCTTTGTTACATCTTGGATACTTCTTGGAAGGCAGCAGACTTCCTCTTTTTTGTTACCTTTTCTACAAATAGGTACCTTGGTACTCCCTTAGAAAGGAGTCACCATCCACTACTATATGTATTTTCTGTGTCTTCATATTGTAGAATGGAGGAGAAGCATTCTTAGAGGCCAGTTACCTTCTTTTCTTAGAACCTGCTCTTTGAATGCATATAGTCACTAGGTAGCAAACAAAAGATATAAATATTGCAGTTAAAATGAATTTAAAATGAATAATTTTCTCCATCTTTATTGTGAGAGCCTTGTCTTTCTTACTAGTAGGTTCCTCTCAAGAAATGTTGCAATGTGTGGAGGGTGAGGGAATATCTGAATTGGAATTGCCATTTTGTTTCTCACATTGTTACCAGTTTGACAACCTTCTCTTGCATTCTTTTGCTCATCACTTTATGAACTTTTCCTTTGCCTTACCAACTATCTTTTTTTCTTTGAAAAATTTTTATTAATTTTTTTGAGCATACATCCTAATTACTTTTCCTTTTGTAACAAAAAGTTCATTTAAAGATAAAAATGAATGCATTGGTTTTATGCCTCATTCTTTTCCTATAGTCTTCTGCCTCAGAAGTCAATATTGGACATTGTAGTAGTATTACAGTTTTGTTTTAATTTCTACTTTTCTTACTTCTCTTAGGTGATGAGAATGTTGTGCTAAAACCTTTTTAGGAGCCTACCTACCTTAAGAGTCCAGATAGCAGCTCTAAAAATCTTGTATAGGAGCCTTTTCTAACAAGGAGTCATCTAGTTTCCTTTTTGAAACCCTCCAGTGATATTTTACTGTCTAGAAGCAGCTCATTTTACTTCTAAACAGTTTAAATTATTAAGAAAAATTTTCTTATTTCCACTTGGACTCTGCCACCACTATCATTCATCCATTGATTAAATTCTGCCACGTGGAGCCAAGAAAAACAAAATCTAAACTCTTTCAATAGGAAGCCCATAGATACATGGGAAGTTATGTCACTGCTAAATCTCTCATTTTATTTTATTTTATTTTATTTATTTTATTGCTGCTAAATTTCTTTAAGCTTAAACAGTTCCATTTCCTTCAACCTATCTTGGCAAGATATGGATTCACACTCCCTCACCATTTCGGTCATCCTAGAATCATGTAGTTTGTCAGCATTCCTAAAATGTGCTGCCCAAAACTAATCTACCTTTTCAGATGTGATCTTACCAGGACAAAGTATGTCTTTCTTCACTTACTGGTATGCTTTTATTTATTTATTCATTCATTTGTTTATTTTCAAACCCATACCTTCTGTAAGTATCTATTCCCAGGCAGAGGGGTAAGGGCTAGACTTTTGGGGTCAAATTTCTTGCCCAGGGCCACACAGCTAGAAATGTCTGAGGCTACATTGGAACTCAGGATGTCCTCTCCAGGTCTGGTTCTCTATCCACTGAATCATTTAGCTGCCTTCTACTAGCATGCTTTTAATATAACTTTAAAAGGGATTCACTTTTTTGGAGTGGGCTATTTCACTTTTGATTTAATTGAGTTTACCTTAATCTCAGATCCCTTTGAACTATTGTCTAGCCATGTTTCTCTTCTTTTATTCTGATGTAGTAGTTGTTTTTTTTAAACCCAAGTGTAAAATTTTACATTTGTGTCTAAAAGGTTACATTTTCTTTGAATAATTTTTTTTAAATTGTCACTTCCCAATTATAATCTCCATTTCATTTTTTCTTCCCTTAACAAAATATACTTGCTGCCAGATCTAGTCCTGAATAGAAAAAAGTGTTTTAAAAATATTTTTTGTTCATATGATTTGTTTGTATGTTACTTAAGATTCCCCTCTCAGAGACATACGCATCTTTATAAGGGAAATATATTATATATATATATGGATATATATATGTATATTTTTTTAAGGAGTGATCGCTAGGAATCAATCAGATTTAGATTGATTCCATAATTAAAAATAGACCCAAGGGGCAGCTGGGTAGCTCAGTGGATTGAGAGCCAGGACTAGAGACAGGAGGTCCTAGGTTCAAATCCGGCCTCAGACACTTCCCAGCTGTGTGACCCTGGGCAAGTCACTTGACCCCCATTGCCTACCCTTACCAATCTTCCACCTATAAGTCAATACACAGAAGTTAAGGGTTTAAAATTAAAAAAAACCAACCAACCAAACAAACAAAAAAATAGACCCAAGTCAGGATGGCTTTTATGGTAGTTTATTTATAATTAGGAAGGTTGAAGGTGGGAGAGAGAGAGAGAGAGAGAGAGAGAGAGAGAGAGATACAGAGAGAGAGAGGAGGATTTAGAGCTAAATTAAACAAGGCCTTGACAATTAGAGAGGCAAAGAAGCCTCCGGGAGGGTAGATATTTTAGAACGCCAATAGAGGCGAAGGGAAGTCAGCCCAACTTACCCACGTGACAATTCAGAGGGAAGCTGGCTGAGGTCTCACCAGAGATCCTTCTACACCAAGTTCAAAGCTCCAACTGCCTCATAGGAAGTTACCAGCCGCTTTAGTCACTTCCTGCACCCACCTCTAATTTCAAGTGGACAAATGGCAGTCTCAGCACTGTTTTGGACTGCCCAAAGGGCAATCCCTTGTTCTTATATTGTCACGGGTCTCCCCTCCCCACTAAGGGAGGTGGGTTGACTTTACCTCTGGTGGATAGAGTTTTAACTATGAATGGGGGGAGCTAATTCCATTTACACATAAGACAGATTTTTTTGAGGGAGTAGTGTCAAAAATTCTGATATTCCTTTTGAAATAGTTCCCCAATAGAAGAGCAATAAGGGCTAGGCACCCGGTTTAAATAACTTGCTCAGAGTCATTACAGCTAGGAAGTATGAGATCAGATTTGAACCCAGGTTCTCCTGACTCTTGGCCTGGTGCTCTATCCACTGGACCACCAAGTTGCCTCCCATGAACAATGAATATTTCTCCAATTATTTTGATCTTCAATTCCATAAAGAGTAATATAATTTTTTAAATATAAAAAGGCAGAAAAATTTTAAGCAAAACCTATCAATAGATTTTTTTTAAAGCCTGCTATTGTAGGTAATAATTCATTGTTAGATTTTCTAACCAAAACAAAAAAATACTGCGAATGTGTGGGATAAAGGTATTTCCCATTATCTTTTCTTTAGAGTATTGTTTTGCAAGTAATTTTTTTATTATTCATAGTTATGTTTTTTTAGTTATTGCTTTATTTCTGTATCTTTTCCTTTCTGTGCTTTTGTGTATTCAACTTTTACATTGTTTCTTATAGCATAGTAATATTCCATCATATTTATATATGCCAATTTGTTTAGACATTCTCCAGTCTTTAGGTTGGGTATAGTTTTTAATGGTTGTGAAACAATAGTTCCTAAACTGTTGGTGATATTTGTGACCTAATAAAAACAAATACCTTTACAGAATTAATAGGAAGAATTTTCTCTAGTAACAAATCATTCAAGGTTATGTCATTTGGAACTATTAGTATTTGTACTACATTTCAAAGTATATAGCAATTTTTTGTAAATGTGCCAAAAAAAAAAGTCTCCAAGAGTACCTGGAGGTTTCTTGTGGTTTGGCAATAGTCCTAATATTGTTCTTGGAGAACTGCATTTTTAAAGAATACTGGTCAAAGAGATCGTATTTTATAAAGGAATGTAATTTTTCATTTGTGCTTATTTTCTCTTTGTGGCTTTTTTCCCTTTCGTTTTTTTCCCCTACTCTTTATGCATTTATTTAGTAGCATGGTGGCCTGAACTCAGGCAGACTAATTAATGGCTGACCCAGCAGGCAATAAATCTATAGCAGGCAGTAAATCTACAGTTGAGCAGCTCATCCTAGCTTTATTGCTTTATTTTTTAAAATTGCCGATAATTACAATAATGCATATGGGCAGGGGTCCAAGACAGGAAGAATTATTGTCTGCAAGTAGATCTGGTGTGAGCTGATAATACTCCCTTGTATTTGCTTTTGAATTTTAATCTTACATAAAACATGGAAAAGATACAGTTTTTGTATCCTTTGAACTTAGTAGTTGCAGCTGTTTCTGATTTTTTCTTCACCACTATGGCTTACTGTAGAATAACAAAATAAAAGTGAGAGGTGACACCAAGAGCTTGGTATTTGTGTAATTCTTCTTCCCTTGTTATTACATTAATAAACATCCTTTTAAAGTTCTTTGGTAAAATGGATATTTGGAAATTACAGTTTGATTCTAATAAAGAAGTTTTGCAGTACATACTGATTGTGATTTGCCTTCTTTGTAAAAATAACATGCATGATTTAATCAATTTTACTTTTTACAATTTAAAAACAACTTAGTTAATTCTTATTTTCCATTGTACATGTTAATTAGTTTTAGATTTTTCAACATTTCTGATTCCATACAGTCCTAGACTAGCAGTTCTTCTAGAAATCAGTATATTTGGGAAAAGTTCATTTTTTAGTCATTTAGAATAGTTTTAGGTTTTGGGGTATTGCTTAAGAGAACCTTAAAAGAAACTTCATTTACTTTTAGGTGCATGGAGCAATAATAGTTGGAGTGTAGGACTTTATGGTTTATGATACATATTTTTCACAATAACCCTCTGAGTTTAGAGTAAGTAGACACATTACTGCCTAGTAGAGGTGTGGGGGAAATGGGGTGGAGGAAAGGTGATACATAATTATATTGGCCAGATACTCATTTCTGACAGTGTTAGCAATAGACATTCACCTATCTCTGGATATACTCAGTAACTTTGAATGGATTTATTATCCCAAAATAGATAAGAGATTTTAATTAATGTGCTAATTGTTAATAAAAGGGTACTTCTGAAGTATTTTAAGTGTTTACAAATAGTTTTTCCTATTAGGTATTTCTTTGTAAATTTCGTTTATACTATTAACAAAATAAAAAAAAAATTATAAATAAGGAAGCTTAATGGAACTTCTGTCAACATAGTTGCCTGAAATGGAGGCAGACCACAACTCCCAGAGCTCCCAAATACTTTATACCAACAAAACCCTTAAGATATAGTCAGTCTGAATGATGATGATCAAGAAATTCAATGAGAAACTAATTAAGTAACATTTTCCACCTCAGAATGGTACAAAAAGTCAGTGAAAAGGACTCAGGCAATATGAAAGGTGCCCCTCAAGCTAAGTGAATACCCATGCAGAGAAGGCCTTGGATGCATGCAGTAAGAGTAGAAGACTTCCCAGAGGAAGTTCCAGCGTACCTCACTACATAGTGGCAGTATGGTTTCATAATGCTCACCTGCCAGACTCAGGAGTTCTGAGGTTTTGGTTTTTTTGTTGTTCTTTTTGTATTGCCTGGCACATAATTGGTATGTAATAAATGCTTATTGACAGACTGACACTGTCCTGAGACTACAGAGAGTCCCCCAAATATCCTGTACTCTGAACATCAAAGATCCAGGGGGCCCTACCACAGAGAAGTAGAGGTCAGTCTAATAAGCAAGGCAACCCAGGGTAAGCTGAAGCAGGGCCCACCACTTTTGTGGAGTATCTGGCCTTGGCACAGATGTATGTAAACACTGTTAATGTTTTATTAGAAAGAGAAAAATCTTAATCAGGAAGTGATGATGGTGAGATTAAAAAAAAATTCCAACCAGTAAGTATCAAAGATTGTTCCAAATTTAATTCTATAACAACTGTAAGCAGAAATTCAAAAGAAGGAAGAAAAAAGGATTTTTCACACAGTATAGGTATCCCTTCTGGCTTGCAACTTTCCTCATCAAGGTTTTGTTATATTGCAGGTCAGCATAAGAAATTAAATGGAAATTTGGGGGAAGCTTTGCAGAAGCTGCAGATGACACAGAAAAGGTTTTAAAAACTCAAATAAAATGCATAAAATGCATGTATAGCATTGTGTAATATCATATTTTGACTTTTAATGCCACAAATATACACAATTTCTTTTTTAAAGTTAAAATAAGGAAGAAGTTCAAACTTGTGGGAACTCAAAAGCTAGCAGATGACACAAAAAGTTTATAAATGTTAACATTGACCTGTATATAGCCTGTGGCCAAATACTTAACCCAAATTTTACAATAAGATAGTGTAAACATCCCATAAAAGAAAAAGAAAAAAGTTATACTTCTTCTCTGGTACAAGGAGGAACCAAAAATTATTACTTGGATTTTCCAAATTGTGGGGGCAGCTACATCCCTTACCCCTGAGATGTGGCAGGTGGGATACCTCTACTATCTCACAAGGTTGTTTGAAAGAAGTGTTCTTTAACCTTTGGGCACTATGCATGTGCCAATTGTTTATGATGATGACTGTGATTCTGGAAGCAGTTTTTTCCCTCTGCAAGGGATCAGAGGTTGGTGTACTTGCACCAAGGAATGCAAAGGCAAGCCAAGGAGTGGAAATGGAAATTTATTGGTAATTAAGTTTGCAGACAGCTGCCAAAATGAATATGGTTATCTTTTGCAGGGCAATTCTGTTATGCTTGATCTCAAAACTACCCATACTCACACACTACTTTTGTGGATGAAGGTGAATGAAAAGAATGCCATTGATGCTATGCCAATCACATTTCTCTTTCACTCTGAGCCTTAATCTCCAGGTTGGTTTCAATGGAGTGACCAAAAACCTTGAATAAGTAATGAATAATTTGTGGAAATTTACTTTCTCATCTATGTTTTCCCATTGGAGCAGGGAATCCTATTTAATTGTAATACACGATTGACAACTAATAGCACAAAGAAAAATCAAGACTTCATTTAGCAAAAAAGTTACCTTTCCACAGAGGATGATAAAAAGGATCTTAGAAATCATCTAGTATAAGCTCTGCCACTGAGATTCTAAGAATGCTAGACTAGGAATCAGAGACTACTTTTATTATCCTGAGCAAGTTACTTAATTGCTTATGCTCAGTTTCCCTGACTACAAAATGGGATAGTAATACCTTAACTACATGCCTCACAGGGTTGTAAGAAAAGCACTTAAAAAAATGAACTTATTCTCTGCCATACAAATGAAAGGTAGTCTGGGCTTGTGTGCAGGTTTGATTCCATAAATAGAGCAAAATGATACTCAGGTAACCACCATGTAGTCTCCATGTTCATTATACTGTTCTGAACACAGAGACTGATCAAATACGAGCAAGCCTGAAAGTCCCATGCAGGCTATATTCAGATAGACTGGAGATTATATTTTGCACAACTTTCAATGAATGGCAGGTATAAACCTAATGTTTTCATTGACTTGGTAAATGCTAAGTCCAGATGGCTTTTGTTATTTAAAAATGATGAAGGCTGATATTATGAGGAAAACTAATATTTTATTTAGGCCCATGTTGATAGAATAAAATTGACCACACGCCTGTAAAAATTTCAAATTGCCGCTTCAGCCATTACATTCCCTACCTTTCCTCATCTTGTCTGCGTAGCAAAAGAGAGTGTGCTCAGGTAGCAAAGAGGAAGTCAAACCCGACTTCCCAATATTTAAAGCTGGGCTTTACCTTGAAGACATCATTCAAAACAGGAAACCCGTTGGACCATGGAAAATGTAGTTTAAAGTCCCCCACATGTATATCTACATATGTTGAGGCTTAATACTTCTAAGTAGAACCCCAGAAATTCTAAATAACACACTTTAGACTGTAATATTCACAAATTTTTACTTTTTGTTCTATAAGGAAAAGTGTTCTAGAAATGTCCTATATTGACTACAGCACTTTGGAACACATTGAGTGAGAGGAGGTCTGATAGTTTATTTCTTCTTAAAATTTGTTTGTAAAGTTTTATGTATGTCATGGTCAAGAACTACTTAACCAAATCTGATTTGAATAAAATCTCATTGCAGTTCTATTTTTCATCGTATGCATTATGTATATACATATTCATATTTATTTTCCACTAACATATCAGCAAGAAAGTCTTTATTCAAACTCATTTGTGTAAGAAAAAAAATTTGAACAAACTCATTATAGGGACTAAGTCTTCCCATGGTTTATTATTTCACCAACAATTTCTTCATTTTCCTCTTCCATCTCTAAAATCTCTATGGATCCCACTTGACAGAGCTGTTTCTTTCTTTTTTTTTTTTTAAATAGCAACATTTATTTATTTATTACCAATTGAGTGTAACAACAAATTTCCGCACAAGTTTTCCTAACTTATCTCCCACCCTCCCTTCTCTTCCCTTTCCTGGTACTGGCAGGTAATTTGATCTGAGTTATACATGCATTATCATGCAAAAACATTTCCATATTCATTTTTGTAAGTGAGTAATCTTATAAAGCCAAAACCTAAAAAACATAGACCCAAATAAACAGTTGAAAAATCATATGATTCATCTGCCTTCTGGTTCCAACAGCTCTTTCCCTGGAGGTGGATGACATTCTTTGTCATAAGTCCCAAAGAATTTTCTTTGACCAGACTATTTCTAACAGGTCCTTTTTAATTCTAAATCAGTGATCTTTTGACATGAAAACTGGAAGCAATGGATTTTTACTGCACCTCTCATGTCTTTGCTAGTAATGGTTGTAGCTACAACTCCACCTTATTTCTTTACCAAGAAGAAACTGAGCCAGAGCCTAGGAGGTTGGAACTAGTATTTATCCCATCATTTCTCCTTATTGGTACCTCACCTTGAATGGGGCATTTAAAAAAAATGCTAGTTAAATTAATTTATATATTACTTTAAAAATCCCGATTGAATTAACTAAGTGAAATTATATTTGGGGAATTCAGCTTCAAACATAATTAAACAGCATATCTGGACTATTATAATACCTAAGAAAATGTTATGCCTATTTAGTTATATTCTAAATTAGAGTGTGGTTTACATTTGGGGAGAGATATTAAACCATCCTACAGATTAAGTTCAAAGAATTTTTAGAATTTGGGAGGGGCCTCAGCAGCCATTTAATTCAGTCCACACATAAAAAAAAATCCCAATGAAAACATATCTCACAATTTTGGTTGTCCAACATCTTCTTGAAGAATTCCAAGAAAGGAGACATTTACTGCTTTTCAGAATAGCTCATTTCACTTTTTGACAGCTCCTATTGTTCTGGTGTTTTTCCTGACAGCAAGCACAAAATGCTTCCTTGAAAGTTCTACTCAATTACCCCTGGTTCTAATCACTGGGGCCAGCCAAACAGAAAAATCTAATCTCTTCTCAAATGAAATTCCTTCAGATACTAGAAGCTAGCTGTCATGTGCCTCTCACTCCCCCAAAACCTCCATATCATCCTGTTATACACAAACCTTGTTCCTTCAGTTCTGCCAACCTTCATATAATAGGGACTCAAGGCTCTTCACCATGTCAATTACCCTCCTCTAGTCAAATTCCAGTTTGTCAAATCTTTTTTGAACTCCAAAAAAATGAGAACAGTCCTCATTTCAAGATTTGATGAGGGTAGAGTATACTGTGAGATTTTCAACTCCTGAAAGAGAATCTTCTTGTTCCCTTCCCCTCAATGCAGCCCAAGATCAAGTTAGCTTGTGTGGCTTCCACCTGCCACTGTTAACTCATGGAGTTTGTAGTAGAGTATATTTGGCATTTCTCCTTCCAGATTTCCTGGTTTGGGGATTAAAAATAGTGCTCCCTTCACCCTCTCTCTACCTTGTCTTCAACTCCCTTTTGCATGTTTTTCCTCCTTAGAATGTAGTGTTCTTGAGGTCAGGGATTGTCTTTTTTCTTATATGTTTGTATCTCTGGCTGGTAAACTCTACTCTGAAACATGGAAAGGACTTAGAATGTTTATTTTCTTCTTTGTTTCCCCAAACTCTTTGTGTTTATAGAATTTCAGGGAGGTGCCATTTAAAAGTATCTTACAAACTTTCTATGGACATGTGGGGACTTTGAGACTACATTCCCCATGATCCAATGAGTTTCTGGTTTCCGGTTTTGGACGTGGGGATGTCAGATGTCCCACGTATAGGGCAGCTTAAATTCGGAGGTCAGGCTGGAGACGGCCCCTTTTTTGGCTATGTAGCGATGATAGGCACTGGCGGTAACTTTGAAGAGTTTTTACCAGGCGCCTGGTCTAACAATTTATCTCTATCAGCATGGCTATTAAAATATTAATTTCTCTTATATGTCTTTATAATTTTTTTAAATTTTATTTTAAACCCTTAACTTCTGTGTATTGACTTATAGGTGGAAGAGTGGTAAGGGTAGGCAATGGGGGTCAAGTGACTTGCCCAGGGTCACACAGCTGGGAAGTGTCTGAGGCTGGATTTGAATCTAGGACCTCCTGTCTCTAGGCCTGGCTCTCAATCCACTGAGCTACCCAGCTGCTCCCGTCTTTATCATTTTTAATTGTAACAACTCCCAGATCTTTTTTGAAACTGCTATCTAGCCATGCCTCTTTCTCATTTTATACTTGAAAAGTTGCTTTTTGTTTGTTTTTTAATCCAAATGAAAGCTTTTCCATTGATGCCTATTTGAATTTAAACTTATAGATTGAACTCAAGTACCCTAACCAGGCAAACTTTTTTAAAAGAGGCCAAAGGAAAGGAAATGCTCATCTGTCAGTCTGTTTCTAAGGCAACTCTTTTGAAGTTTCATTGTATTGTATCCTACTCATTGTATTTGTCAGATTAGGAATAATGTGGTGTGGCTGGATAGAACATTTCAGGGGGCTGCATCTGGCCCACTGGCTATAGTTTGTCCATCACTGCCTTAACCTGTCAAGATTTTTTTGAATCCCGAGTCCCCCCATCCACTGTGCTTGGTATCCCTCCCATTTTTGGGCAACATAAAAAAAATATGATAAGCATACTCTAAATCCCTTTACTCCATGTCTAAGGATAAAATGTTTAGCAGTACAGAACGAAGCACAGCTCAGGAGGGTGCTCTACTAAAAATATCTTGATGTGTTGATATTTAGCCATTAACTTAACTGAGACACCTCAGTCAACAAGTTCTGAATCCTTCTGGTCCTTTTACCTAATCTTATCTCCATTTTCTTAGAGGTGCATTTTTCAAGAGGGCAACTAAAATCTAGATAACTATACCATACAATGAAGAAAAAATACAGTAACTATATAAAATATTCACAGCATTCTTTTACCTACTAGTTTAATCATTCTGTGGCACTTCCCCACCCCAAAAAAGACAACGCTAAACTGAACTTAATCGGGCATTCTTAAAAAAAAAAAATTTTTTTTTTATGTTGGCATTCTTGATGAACCCATTCTGACTATTTGCAATTCCCATTTCACTAGAATTTCTTTCTAGATGTTAACCATTTCTTTAATGAGTTGTTCTAGAATTTTACCAGTTTTCAGACTTCTCTCTTTTTTTGAAATTTGGGATATTTCTCCTTCTCCAGGTTTGTGGTACATCTCTTTATTTTGTATAACCCTAAAGATAACATTAGCAAACATCTCAGAAATTAACACCTGTCAGTTCTTTTAATAGTAACCAAGGATCTAGTTCACCTGGACCAGGTGACTTGAATTCATCCAGGTGTTTTTTTTTTTTAATCAAACACATATTTTTTGACCATCAAATCCCTGTTAGTCCTTTTTTTTTTTTTTTTTTTTTTTTTTTAAATCACTTCTGATGTAAAGGAGATTCTCTTTTTTTAGAGGAAACAGAAGTTAAGACTGGAGCAGCCTTACTTTCTGTTGTTAATTATCTTCATTTCATCCACTACAAATAGTGGTCTTGTTTTTTCTTGATCTTCCTTTTAGTTCTAATATTACTTAAAACAAAAACATTTTGTTTACCTTAGCATATTTTTCCATTCTCAACTCATTCCCAACTTATGTACTCCTTTGCACCCCTTATCTGTTTAATAGGACCATCCCTCTGTTTATATTTTGACTGTTTTCTGGTCTTGCTTTCATCTTCTGCATGTTTCCTTTAAAGTTAGTTGAGGAGATTCCTCTGAATCTTTGTCAGTCTCTTCCAAAAAATATTTTCTACTTTATTGACACTGTTTTCCTTTGTGTTGAGAATTTTTTTTATTGTGAGTTTGCCTAGTCTTCTGAGCTAACTTTCCCTGAAGCATGTTAGGTAGTTGATCCCATCTTTCTTTTTTCTGAACCCTTTGACATGTTTTCTCAAAAATCTAGAATTTCTGACAGACTAAATCAAGATTTCCTCAGTTCAACTTAAACAAACCTTTTTATGTGTACATCTTGTCAAAATTGTTGCCTGAACAGGAGGCAAGCTGTCCAGCTTCAAAACACACAAACTTCAGCAAACCCTTAAGTTTTCATCAGTCTAAATAATGATAAAGAAATCCAGTGAAAAACCATAATATGTGACATCTTCCACCTCAAAACTGCACAAAGACAGGCAGAAATCTAGGACAATAAGAAAAGGACCCCTTACAGCAAAAGTGAATGCCAGTATGTCCAGATAACACCTGTATGGTTTGTGAGATTGTGTCTGCAGGGCAGGAACAATTGAAGACAAAGAAAACTCTAGTGTGGGAACCATGGAAGTCATAGGTACCAGTATTTTGCACAGCTACAAGCAGGGTACCAACTAATGTGTGCCCAGAGTTCTTGGACCTGGACAGTCCAGACTCAGAAACTCTTGAGGTTCCAAATACTGCCCTGAAACTCAGAGATCCACCAGGTAAAAGACATAGGTTTACCAGTAATAGTAACTTATCCTATATAATGCCAAAGTGAATAAATAGACCTTGAATGGAATAGAGGGCTTTTTGATGAAATAATGATGCAGGAACTTTGAGTAGAGTCAGGGGCAGCATTTATTAAGCACCTCCTATGTGTCATACTCCATTAAGCAGCTTATAGATACTCTCATAAAATCCTCAAAATAACTCTGGGAAGTAGGTGCTATTATTGTGTGTAAGTAATTTACCTAAAATGATTTCACTGTTTTGTCTGAGACCAGATTTGCAGTTAGAACCTTCTGACTTGAGGTCCATTGTGCCATCAGAAAGCTATTTTAAAAATGACAAAAGACATGATTTCAGAGAGTCCTAGAAATTCTGAAGAGTGAATGAAACTTTCTTTGTCATCAAACAACAACTTTTAAATTAATCAATCAAAAACTTAAGCACTGTTACGATTAAAAATGATAAAGTCTGATAAAATAAGAGAAATTAGTAGTTTAATTAAAGCCATGGCCATGTTGGTAAAATATATATGACCGCATCTGACTAACTTTTAAATTTACCGCCAGAGCCCATCTCGTCCCTCTCGTATGCCAGCCAGCCACCCAGCAAAACCAAGAGACCTTTTCTAGGCCCTCCTCCTGTCCTATGCTTGGGGGATGTCTGACGTCCCCCCACCCAAAACCTGAAACCGGAAAACCCATTGGATTCATGGGAAATGTAGTCTCATAGTCCCCATGTGTCCATAGGGAGTCTGCTAGACACTTCCAAATAGCACTTCCCTGAATTTAAAACAAACAGCACCCCTACTTAACACTAAGTATGAGAGTTCACAAGTCACTTGCCAGAGTGAGTGACAACTCCAGAGACCACTGACCACCCCTGGGCAGTGCTAGGCAAATTGAAAGACTGTGATTGGTTCCCATAAAGTGGGGAAGGGACAGAAGTGATGTGGATAAAGGACTATAAAAATTTCTGAACTTCTATCTTTTGGACTTGGTGGAGGACTTCACTTTGGAGACTTCCCCTGGATCCTGTGAAGGCTTGCTGGGCAAGTAGCTGGCCTTCCTTTCCTGGCTTCTGGAGAGCTTGGTTCTGGAGAGGCCTTCCTTTGCTGGAGGAGACTGCATTGGTAGAACCCTTGCTGAAGACACCACTGGGTCCTCTGGTTGAAGATTACGTAGTCCTGTTGGGGCTGGCTGGACACCAGAGCAACACTTAGGGTGATAGGCTAGACATTTTCTCTACCCTCTTCTTAAATTTTTCCACTTTCACTCTTTCTACTTCTTTGTAAGTAAAGCTACTAAAAGTCATTTTGACTTAAGCTATAATATTTTAAACTCAGAGACCACAATATTATTTTAGAACTTTCATATTAGCATAAAAACCTAAATTTTTATATTCTTACATAATTATGAATCAAAACAGTGAAGTGATCAGAACCAAGAAGATAGTTTATACAAGGACAACAATATCGTAACAAAAAACAATTTTGAAAGATTTAAGTACTTCTGGTACGTTGCAAAAAAAAAAAAAAGACATAGCCAACATGGGAATTTATTTTGCTCTACTATACATGTTGGCATGAGTTTTGAATGCTGACCTGAAAATAAAATAAAATTTAATTAAAAAGAACACCTACACCTCTTCATCAAAGCAAAGGCCAACTAATAGCTCCGTGATGAAAATGTTACCTGAGGCAGCTGGGTGGCTTAGTGGATTAAAAGCCAGGCCCGGAGAAGGAAGGGTCCTAAGTTCAAATGTGGCCTCAGACACTTCCTAGATGTGTGTCCCTAAGGCAAGTCACTTAAAGCCCATTGTCTAGCCCTTACTACTCTTCTGCCTTGGAACCAATACAGAGTATTAATTCTAAGATACTAGGTAAGTTTTAAAAAAAGAAAATATGTTACCCATCTCCTCACTGAGGTGATAGACACAAAAGATACAAAGACATACACTTTTATTTTTACACCACCATGCAATTTCTTTTTTGTTTAACTATACTTTTTATTACAAGAATTTTTTTTACCTTTCTTTCTCTTGATTAATTTAGTTTAGGGCAGAGAAAAGGGAGTTAGCAGTAAAGATACCAAAAAAAAAAAAAAAGAGTCATTTAAACAACACATCATTGAAGTACAACAGAACAGAAGAAAATTGAGAAACAAGCAGCATAGTTTAAAAAGTAAAATGTAGAATTTATATATTGTATGCTTAAAATGCATATTATACAAAATAGATATTCACAGTTTGCTTGGAAATTTCTTTATTCTGCTATATGTATAGAAATGCTCTTTGGTTTTGGTATTTAACTTTAGAACAAAAAAAAATTTTTTAAGTACCTTCTCTATGCTAGGAACTGTACTAGACACTGGGCATAAAAACCAAGAATGATAGTCTTTACCTTCATGTAGTTAGCATTGTTGGGCAAGAGAGAAAAGGAAGAGAAGGTACAAACATAGATTAGTAAATAATTTGAGGACAGACAGCAAGAAAGATAGGGAAGCTGAACCTTGAAAGATGTGTGACTATTTAAATAATACTGTTTTTTTTAACATTTATTAATATTCATTTTTAACATGGTTACATGATTCATGCTCCTCCTTTCCCCTTCAAACCCCCCCCCCCCCGCGCCTCCCCTACCCATGCGCATTTCCACTAGTTTTGTCATGTGTCCTTGATCAAGACCTATTTCCAAATTGTTGGTAGTTGCATTGGTGTGGTAGTTTCGAGTCCACACCCTCAATCATGTCCACCCCAACCCATGCGTTCAAGCAGTTGTTTTTCTTATATGTTTCCTCTCCTGCAGTCCTTCCTCTGAATGTGGGTAGCGTCTTTGCCATAAATCCCTCAGAATTGTCCTGGGTCATTGTATTGCTGCTGGTACAGAGGTCCATTACATTCAATTTTACCACAGAATGTCAGTCTCTGTGTATAGAGTTCTTCTGGCTCTGCTCCTTTCGCTCTGCATCAGTTCCCGGAGGTCTCTCCAGTTCGCCTGGAACTTCTCCAGTTTATTATTCCTTTTAGCACAATAGTATTCCATCACCCGCATATACCACAGTTTGTTCAGCCATTCCCCAATTGAAGGACAT
>NC_058132.1:157374342-157385884 GCF_016433145.1 Gracilinanus agilis | reverse complement strand
TTCACATTTTTTTTCATTATTTCCCTTGATATTCTTGATCTTTTGTTCTTCCAAATGAAATTTGTTATAGTTTTTTCTAATTCAGTAAAGAAGTTTTTTGGTAGCTTGGTAGGTATGGCACTAAATAGGTAAATTAATTTGGGTAGAATTGTCATTTTTATTATGTTAGCTCGTCCTACCCATGAGCAATCAATGGTAAATAATACTGTTTTAACTTATTATTAGGTTGGCTTTGGCTAAAGCAGCTTTGAAAACTTTCAGATAAGTTACATGGATTGGTTGTCTATGTATTTGGAAAGATGAAATTACATATCCTTAAAGTTTTAAAAGACTTCAATTGAACATAGAGCATTTCAAGACTTGATTATTATATTGAGAGTCTCTTAAAGGCTGGTTTGGGGGATCCAGCAATATGGATAAAGAAATATAAAGCCTATTTTCATTTTATAAAAATGCTGTATTAAAGTACCATCTTAGGCACAAAGGTTAAAATTATTTTACTTTTAAGCATGTGTAATACTATTAAACTTTAATGGCTGGCTAATCTAAAGCATTAGGAAATAGAGGGCAGAATTTTCTTAAGACTTTCTCCTAATAACTTGCTTTTTTGAAAGATCCTCTTTTTTTAGACCAGACACTAAAAATTAAACTCTTTTGAATCTTGGTTATTGGATCCTTCCCAGGGTGATCCAAAATGGACAAATTACCACGTTCCTATAAAAAGCTTTGGCGACAGCCCTTACCGTTTTCATTCTTGGAAATGCTACTTCATTTATATTTAAATATTTAATGCCCTATGAAAAGCAGAGGTTAATTGTGTAAAATTTAGGCCCATAAAAGTAGCTAGCAGCTGTTAGATTTCAGCGGATGAGTCATTAAGTCAGTCTTTTACAATTTGAGATTATTTTGAGACCAAATTTGGAGATATTTGTAATTAGAAGAATTAGATTAAAATGAAAGAAAGATTTGAGAATTTTCAAACTGATATGATGCAAAACTGTCTCTTTTGAAAATAGGTTCTTGAAGTCCCTGTTTTCTGGCGCTCACATCTCAGACCTAGAGACGGGAAGTCCTAGGTTCAAATCCGGCCTCAGACACTTTCCAGCTGTGTGACCCTGGGCAGGTCACTTGACCCCATTGCCCACCCTTACCACTTTTTCACCAAGGAGCCAATACACAGAAGTTAAGGGTTTAAAAAGAAAAAAGAAAATAGGTTCTCTCAGTATCTTAATGCAGGAAACTTTTAAATTTAATATAATTTTTTTTTTTTAAGGCTTACCTTCCATCTTAGAATCTATACTAGGTATTGTTTCCAAGGCAGAAGTGGTTTAAGGGCTAGGGAATGGGAGTTAAGTGACTTGCTCAGAGTCACACACCTAGGAAGTGTCTGTGGTCAAATTTGAACCCAGGACCTCTAATCTCTAGGCCTGGCTCTCAATCCACTGAGCCACTCAGCTGCTGCCCTCCCCCACCTCCCCACCCCTGAACTTTTTTTAAAGAATCCTGACATTTTTCTAAATGGTGGATTAGTATGTTTAAAGCTTGACTTTTAGGCACTAAATTTTAATCTTCACATATCACCTTTTCAGGTTCTGACAATGTGACTGTAGGCCTTGTTAGAGTAATCATCATCATTTTGAAACTACCTAGGATGATATTTCTTATAAGTTTTTTTAATCAGAGGAAATAGTTTTCATATTGCTGTGGGAACTATGGTTTCATAGAGTTACATATAAAATTTTAGTATAAATAGATGAATATTAGGAAGATAAATGTAGGATTTTTCTGGTAGTAACTCTTACCTCTGAGAATATACTTAGTAAATTTATTTCTTATCCTTTCAGCTTTCGCTAAAATGTACATTTGTTCTTCTCTAGCTGTACCATTTCCCAGACCTTGACCATTAAACATTTTGGGACTTGGATTATTTTGAGGAAGCTGAATGCAGGTTGGGGGTTCTGAGAATATGGAATTCTTTTTCCACAGGACAAAAGAAAAGCAACAGAGAAAAATTAAGTCTATTTCTATGTTATAAAGTTGTATTTAATATGTTGGTACATGGTTTCACATCTATTATTTTAGAGGACACAATATCATTAGCACAGAAGTCTTCTCATAAATCCTTTTCACATAGCGTAAGACAGCAGGGGTGTTCCTTCTGGCACAATTGAGAACTGCAGAGCTAAATCCTTTTAGATAGATGCTGTGCATGTCAGTTTTAAATTCAGGTATCAAATAGGACTTCACCTGCGAATTCCCTTATGTCTGTTCCATAGTGAAGAAAAGTTGCAGATATCAGGCTTAGTCACATTGTCCAGTGAAACAGTTGGGACCTTTGCTCCTTCTGATGGAGTAAAAGTGCTGCTTGTGTGTTGGATGAATAGATTTTTAAAGAGGCAGTGATAACTTTTATGTAGTAATGAGATGATTCCATTTCATATTTAAGAAAATTAGTAGCACTCTAAAAAAGTTAATATCCTCACTTGACTAAAATTGATATTAGCAGATCTCTAGAGTATACATTGGTGCAATAGAGTTCATTCCATGATTGTGAGATTTGGCTACTTTTTTTTGCACTTTACTCATATGAAACCACTATTTCATATTTTTGGATTCTAATTTGATTCTGAGATTATAGGTTTAGTCACAGGTAGGAAAAGAATACTTATATTTCTTATCTACATTTCTAGAAAGTCTGGGCTCAGGCTGATCTTCAGCCTGTGAAGGGTTAATTTCTAAGGCATTGCATGGTTTCCTGCCCCATATTTTATTTCTCCAATTACATGTAGTAGCAATTTTCAACAAACATTTTCTGAAATTATAAGATCCAAATTGCCTTCCCTTCTTTCTCCCTTTCTAGCAATGAAAGGTAGCTTGATCATCATTGTGTGTATATATATATATATATATACATATATGTATATATATGTATATATATATATATGTATTACCATGCAAAACTTCCATATCATTCATTGTTTTAAGAGAATACTCACATAAAACCAAAACCCCAAAATAAAATGCAAATAAACTGAAGTGAAAAATACTATGCTTTTATCTTAATTTTTTTTTAACCCTTCCCTTACATCTTGGAATTATTACTGTGAATTGGTTCCAAGAAAAGCTGCAAGAGCTAAGCAATGATAATTAAGTGACTTGTCCAGGGTTACACAGCTAGGGAGGAATATCTGAGTCCAGATTTGAATCCTGGACCTCCCTTCTCTAGGCCTGGCTCTTAATCCACTGTCACCTAGTTACCCTCTTTGATCTGCCTTCTTACTCCAACAGTTCTTTCTCTGGAGGTGAATAGCATTCTGTCATTAAGTTCTTTAGAATTGTCCTCTGTCATTGCATTGCTGAGAGTAATTAACAGTTATTTATCATAAAAATTTGCTGTTACTATGCACAGTGTTCTCCTATGAGTCGCATCTTGAGAGTAAGATTCAGAACTTACCATAAGGCCCATGGTTTCAAATATTATCTCTATGAAAATTACTGCCAAATTCTATATTTCCAGCTTTACGTAATTCTCCAGAATAGAAGTCATACATTGCTAATTGCCTACTGGAGATCTTTGCCCTCATGTCCTATTAGTATTTCAAACACAGCCTGTCCAAATAGTGAATAAACTTCTATCCTCTACCTCTGATCCAGACTTCTTTTACTGTTTATGTCCTGGGCACCCAGGTTTAGCTTCGGAGACATTCCTGAATTACCTCTTATCCTTGACTATCCTATTCCTTTGCCAAATGCTGTTGATTCTTTTTGCACATCTCTTCCATCCATTCCTTCTGTTTTTACACGATCACTTTAATTTTCCAGGCCTTTGATCGCTTCTTGACTGGACTACTAAAAAAGTCTCTCATTTGGCATTTGTGCTTCCAGTCTCTTCCCTTCTTCAATCTGTTCCCCACGAAGCTACAAAAACTATCTTCCTACAGAACAGATTTGACCATATTATTTCCCTGCTTCTGTGGTGCTTTATATGCATTTAGGATAAAATATAAACTTCAGATTGGCATTTAAGGCCTTCCAGAATTGTGCCATAGTGTTCCTTTCCAATCTTATTTTATATTATGCCCTTCCATATACTCAGTAAAAATTTATTGATAAATTTTGTTTGGGGGCATTTTTTTAAAATACAAAAGAATATTTTTTGTGTTTGGATTAAGAAAGGAAAAAGACAGACAAGCCACCCATATCAACTTTCCATCTTCTGTCAGATTAACTAGATTAGTCATTTTAAATTTCATGATGAAATATAACATATCTAGATTTAGTCTATAATAGGAGTAAAATAATTTTTTGCATATGTAACAGAATCTTCATACTGCTTGCTTTTCACATGTGATATATACACATAATTTACACATTCTTTTAAAAATCTTTCCTATTTGTATGTGCTTCCTCATGAACTTCCTTCTCTACTGTACATTTAAAAAATATTTCACACTGTGGCCAGGTCCCCATTTTGTATTGATTCTTTTTTTTCCCTTATGATATTTTCCTTGTATAAATTTTCTCTTTTTGTCTACTCCACTCTGCATCAATGCATATTACCTAGGGTTTTCTGAAATCTTTTCTTTCATCATTTCTTTGAAGCGTCTCTGGATTCTTACATTTGTATTTCAAAATTCTCATTACAAGTATCCATCAATTGGAGAATGGCTAAAAAAATTGTGGTCTATGAATAATGGAGTATTACTTTAAGAAATGATTAATACAGAGAAATTGGAAAAAATCTACATGAATTGATGCAGACTCTGAAGTAAATGGAGCTAAGAAAACAATATACCCAGTAACTACAACAATGTAAATGGAAAGCCCAATCATGTACAAAAGAATGTATGTATGTATGTACACAAATATAGCAAAATTATAAGAATTAAGTATGTCTAGAATAAGGAGATACAAGAGGACTTCTCCAGCCTACTCTATGGAAGGTCCATAACTGTTATACATTACATTTTTGGAGGATTTTTCAGCACATTGGTCAATTGTGTCCATTTTCTTCTTTTTTTTCTTTCCTCTTCTTTGACCATCTCTTCCCTTCCTTCTTAACCTCTCCTCTCTGTGGATTTTAAAATTAATATTCAATAACTAAATATTATATTTTTATAAAGCTTTATTAATAATAAACTAAGATGAAAAAACTAGAGGGAAAAGGTGCTAAACTCACCCAGCCTGCACCCAGGACCAAAGAGAAAGAGGGAGGAGTTACAGCCAAATATAAAACAATAATGTGACCACACAAATGTGTAGGCGCAGGAGAGATTAAAGAGAATTTTGGGAAAACTAAGGAACTTATGAGGGATGAAGTCCAAGGTTCAAAATCTTCATTTATACATCTCCCAAAAAATTGCCCCTCCCCTTTTTATTTTAAATGAGCTGACTCTGGGAAGGGTAGGGGAAGAGATTAAGGAGGAAAATTATTGATATAAAAATCATGATATCAATAAAAAATAAAGATTTTACTAGGCATTAATTCTTTTCCCAGAAATTCTTGAGGTTCTCTTTCATTAAAGATTCATTTTTCTTTTAGGATTATTTTTGCAGAGGAAGTTATTCTTGATTTTCAGTATGTATCTTGTGGAAAATTGCATTCCAAGATCTCTTGTTTTAATAAAACTGCCAATTCTTTTGTATGATCCTGACTTTGTAGTTCTTGGTAATTGAACTGCTTCTTTCTGTTTGCAGAATTTTTTTCTTTGACATAGAATTTTCACTATGACATTTCTTAGACTTTTTTAGGGGGAATTCCTTTCAGAAGGTGGTTGATAGATCTGTTTCTTTCTATTTTTACTTTGTGCTCTGGTTCTAAGCTAGGTGGACTGTTTTCATTTATGATTTCTTGAAGTAGTGTCCAGGCTTCTCTAACCTCCTTCTTCTTTCTTATCTTATCCATTATGATTTTCAAGGAGTCCAATTCTTCTTCTTCTTTTTTTTTTTTTAGAATATTTTTCTATGGTTACATGATCCCACTCCCCTCTTCACTATTGAACTTCATGATTGATCATGTGTTTTTCTTTTGCATTTCTGTTTCTACAATTCTTTTCCTGAATGTAGATAGTATTCTTTCTCATAAGTTGCTCTAGCTTGCCTGGGATCATTGCATTGCTACTAGTAGAAAAGTCTATTATAATCGATTGTGCCATAATGTATCAGTCTCTGTGTACAATGTTCTCCTGGTTCTGCTCTTTTCACTCTGCTTCAATTCCTGGAGGTCTTTCCAATAGTCCAATTATTTTAAAGTGATTGCTCCTTGACCCATTTCCCCCATTAGTTGTTCTTTAATTGGTTATCTTATTTGAATTCTCTCTTTTCATTTTGTTCTGTGTGATGGAATCATCCATTTCTGTTTGGTTTATTTTAGTTTTGAGAGATTACGTTTCTTGGATAAGGTTTGCCACTTTCTATTTTAAATTAGTCTATACTTGCAGTTGTTGTGGAGTTACTTCCTCCTGATTTAGGGGGGAATCTTTAGATTGTAACAATTTTTGATATACTGACTGGTGTTTCCCTTAATTTACTCCTGAGCGTCATTTACTTATAGCTTTAGTTCCTGAATTAGGATTTTATGCCAAGGAACTATCCCATGCAGCGCTTTTGAGTGTGATAGTTGGTTGATTTCGTAGCTCATCTGGGTCAGTAATGGTAAACCTTTTTAGAAACCAAGTGCCCAAACTGCAACCCTCATGCTATGTGTGAGCCCCCTGCCTTATCCCAGATGAGGGAGGGAGGAAGTGCTCCCATTGGACTTCTGGGCAGAGGGGCAAGTGATGTGAGAAATGTCCTCAGACATGCATGGAGAGGGATAAGGGAGCAGCCCCCTCTGGCACACGTGCCATAGGTTTGCCAACACAAACTTAGGTTCTTATGTATGCTTCCACAAATCTTCAAGATTTTTAGGGTCTTGATTGGCATTCTAGGACAGAGTGCTTGGTTTTTTTTAATCCTTTAGTTCTCAACTTATACCTCAGGTGGCTTTCAAGTTCTTTACTTTGTTGCCTCTTGACCTCCCTCTGTCTTTATCACAGTGGCCCTTTTCCCTCATTTAAAATGTCCCTGGCTCATCTCTGTCTCACCAGAGGAGGATGCAATCTTTTTTTTTGCTGGTGCTGGCTTTGCTAGTGGCACTCTTTCCTACAGCCCATATATCCTGAGATGGAAGAAGTCACTAGTTTTTCAGTGAAATTCTTGATCATTATTTGGTCTTGATTTAATTTCAGATTTTTGGTAGAATGAGGGAGTTGGGTACTATCATTTTCCAATATGCCCTCCCTCACCCTAACATCTCTTTAGGGAGTCTCATTCCTTATAGCAAAGATTTTAAAAGGAAAGGGATGGCCTCAAATACTTCTTAGCTGTGTGATCCTGGGTGACTCTCTTAACCCCCATTGCCTAGCCCTTACCTCTCTTCTGCCTTGGAACCAATACACAGTATTGATTCTAAGATGGTAGGTAAGGCTTTAAAAAAAGAAAAGAAAAGGGAAAAAATGTAATTCGGCAAAACTGGTATCATCTAAACCCAATCACATACAAAGCATCTCATTAATTTCCTTAGCCCCATCTTCAAAGGTGAGAGTTTGGGTATATTTCTCACCAAAATTTAATCTTCTTAACTTCCATGTTTGTAGGAAGGCATCACTTTTTCTTTAGATCTCAAGTCTTGTTACTCCACAACCCTTTCTCATTGTAAGAATTTAAATTTAGGTTTTTATGCTAACATGAAATTTCTAAAGTAATATTGTGGTCTCTGATTTAAAAATATTACAGCTTAAGACAAAATGACTTTTAGCAGCTTTATTTACAAAGAGGTGGAAAGAGTTAAAGTGGAAAAATGTAGATAAAGAGACAGAAGGTACCACCAGAAATCTTCAGCGCACATGAGGCTAAGACCACCAAGAATCTCACCAGAACTCTTGCTGCAGGTAGTGTCCCACCGAAGCATCAATGAGCAGTGAGGGTCTTCTCACCAAAGAACCAAGGAAGGAATCACTACACTCACCACTGCAAGCCCGACATAGCATCCAGGAAAAGGGTCTCTTCCTCCAGTCTGACTCACCAATGCAGAGAGTATTACTGAATCCTGTTATGATGATAATAACAGATAGTTTGGAGAAGAGCTGGCCTTTTAAAGCAGTTTTCTTGACATCACTTCCTGTCGCTCCCCCACTTTACAGGAACCACTTGCAGTCTTCGATTTTCCTAGCACTGCCCAAGGGGGACAGTAACCTTTGGAAGTGTGAGTAAGTGACTTGAACTCTCTTACTTAGTGTCAGGTAGGGGTACTTTAAGTTCTTGATTTATTTTGCTAAAAATAGACAAGGGAAGAATTAATCCCACCTTCATATCATGTAGTCCCTTTTGCTCCATTTCACATGGCCTCTGTTCTTGTTCAGGTCCTTGTCACTTTTCTGTTTTCTCCTGGACTATTAATACTACTACTGCTACTACTGAAAGATGGAATTTGTTACTTTTATCTTTATATTCATCCTGTGAGATAGTTGCTATTATCACCCCCATTTTGCACATGAGGAAACTGAAATGAAGAGAGATTAAATGGCTTGCTTATTGTTGCACAGCTCTTAAGAGTTTCAGGAAGGATCTGGTCTTACTTTGCTGTACTCACACCTGGATACTTTCTAATTCATCTCCTGTTTCCCAGTTTCCCTACTTTTCTGTCTGTTGTAAAGGGTAAAAATTATGGTTGGATTGAATATTTAAGAATTTGGTCGCCAGGAATTAAGTACTTAATTCCAAATGAAAGACTCAAGTCTGAATTACTTTTATTGGTAGTTTATTTACAAATAGGAAGAGTGAAAGTAGGGAAAAGGGTGTGTGTGTGTGTGTGTGTGTGTGTGTGTGTGTGTGTATATATATATATATATATATAATTACTCCAGCCTGGTCTGAAGCCTGAACCAGGCAGAGCTTCAGAGGCCCCTAGCAAAGGGGAGGCACAGAGGTTAATTAAACAAGGCTTCTAGCCACAAGGCCTCCTCCAAGACAAGAGGCCTCTTCGTAAGCTAGTGCCTCCAGAAAAGCCAAGGAAAGGGAGTCAGCCTTTCATTCACCAATGTGACAATCCAAAAGGAAGCACTCTGAGGTCTCAAGCCCAAGGTCCTCCAAGGCCAAATTCAAAAGGCAGAATTCCTCTCACAGGAAGTTACCATCATATTTAAAGATAGTTCTTTGCATCACTTCCTGTGTCCATCCTCCAGTTCTACATGGACAAATGGCAGCTTTAACCTTACTTACCCCGGGGGTGGGGGGGCAGTCAGTTGTTTTTGATTTGTCACTTGCCTAGCACACATGGGTCATGGACTTCCTCCCTCCCCCCTTAGTCCTTAAGTCGGGTGGGGTATATACATTCCTGGTGGCTAAAGTCTAAAGAATAAATAGGGGAGAGATAATTCCATCTTCACACTGTCCTCTTCACAGTTGGCTAATTTGACATCCTGAAACACAGATCTAACTATGCTGTTGAAAAATCTTCAATGGTAGTTAGCTTTAGAATGAAATACAGACTCCTTAGCTTATGAAATTTAAAGCTTTCCACAGTTTGGCTCTTAGTTTTTCAGTCTTATTTCATATTTCTCTTCTTCTTAAAGTTTCTTTTCTTGGCATCCGTCATTTTCTTCATGACAGGAAAACTCTCTCCTTAGTTCTGGCTGATTTCTTTTAAGTCTCAATAAAAATCCCACCTATAGAAAGCTTTCCCCAACCTCTCTTGATTCCTTTGCTTTCCCTCTGTTAATTATTTACCTATTCATTCTGTAAATGGGTTACTTGTTAGATTACAAGCTCCTTGAGGGCAGGGACTGTCTTTATCTCTTTTTGGTTTCCCAGCTTAGCCTGATACATAATAGGTGCTTAATAAATGTTGATTGCACAAAACCTTTCATCTTCTGCTCCTCTGTACATTTGCTTGGAATACACTTTATTTTTACCTCAGACCCAGAATCTTTAGTTTCCTTCCAAAGTGTGCACTCCCTCTCTTACTCTCTTAAGGGAGAGGGCTTTCTCAATCACTCAAGTTTGAAAGTTCATTTTATTTTGTTTTTATTCACCTTGGATTTACCTCCTAAAATGTAAACTCCTTTTGGTGTGGAGGTGGGTTGGATTGTTTCTTTTTTTTGTTTGTTTGATTTCTATGCCCAGGGCCTAACATTGATCTAATGGCTGGGGTTTGTTTTTTGTATTGGATTGAATTAGGGTTTTAGTGTGATTCAAACTTGAAATTTTTTCCTCATAATTTCTAACAATTTAAGTTCTAAGATTTCAAATATCCATATCATCAAGTTGGATTAGAGTCCTTGAGAAGCTAAACTTGGCTTTCGCAAGCCTGATTATAAAATGAAATTTCAAACTTGCTGCCAAATTATTAACTAAAATGGAAGTATTGGACCAAGAAAGCAATTGAGTGCAGTTTGTTTTTAGACCCTTAAAAATGCTGCAATCTGCATAGATTGCAAGAACACCAGTTTATGTGCCAAAAAGCACTAGAATTAATTTTCTTTCCTGGAGGTTTCCAGGTTCATAGGACATCAAAAATGCTGACTTAAGATAGAATTACCATTTGTAACATTTTAGATTATAGACAGATTGATTTATGTTAGATAAAATGGGCTACATCATGCCTAAGAAAACAGAACAGATTTAATATTTAGTAGGGGCAGAAAGAGAAAATGGAAATTTTATAGAAAAATTAACTATGTTTCTGGGTAGCCTTAGTGGGGAGAGAGTGAGGAAGAAGGGAAGGTAGCAAATGTTTGATGAGTGGATTCCTAGACATGGCCCACTGAGGCTTTTTATGTTTCAAATGATAACTCCTTGAGAGTCTCTCATGACCACAAGGATTAATCTCTCTGAACTCAAAAGTGAATCACTGTAGCATATTAGCTGTCTGGAATGATTCCAAATATGGTCCTTTTTTTTTCCTTGATAATAACTGATGTGAAAATCTATTGTTGGTTGCCTGCCTCTTCCTGTAGCTTTAAACTCTGGTACTTTACAATCTCTTTAGGAGAGATAATAACTGACCATCTCGGCACAAAAATCAAATGCACTCACCACTGGCATATTGACCTTGGTGGTTGACCCATAAACTGAACATTTATACACTTTGAATTCTTGTGGTCTTTTGGTCAATGACCATAATGAGTAACATGTGAAACATAATCTTTTTGGGCTAATATATTGCTGCCTCCACTAAATTTGACCACTTCTAAGGGTCATGACTCTGAGATACAAATCGACTAATTGAGATCTTTTATTTCCCTTCCAAGCTTAAGTATAATGATAACTTTCCTCTTGTATCTTTAAAGGATTAAATACTATATGCCAGGTGAAAGCTAGTGATAAAACTTTTCCTTCCTTCCTTCCTTCCTTCCTTCCTTCCTTTCTTTCTTTCTTTTTCTTCCTTCCTTCCTTCCTTTCTTTCTTTTTCTTCCTTCCTTTCTTTCTTTCTTTTTCTTCCTTCCTTCCTTCCTTCCTTCCTTCCTTCCTTCCTTCCTTCCTTCCTTCCTTCCTCCCTCCC
>NC_058132.1:157361470-157373944 GCF_016433145.1 Gracilinanus agilis | reverse complement strand
TCTCTCTCTCTCTCTCTCTTTTTCTTTCTCTCTTTCTTTCTCCCTTTCTCTCTCTCTTTCTCCCTTACCTTCTGTCTTAGAATCAATACTGGGTATTGGTTCCAAGGCAGAAGAATGGTAAGGGCTGAGCATTGGGGGTTAAGTGATTTGCCCAGGGAAGTGTCTGAGTTGTTAAGGGAGAAACCAGGGAAAGGTGTCTTGAACAGTAAATATGAGTCCAGGTGGGTGTGAGAGAGAGGAATGACAAGAAGGGGCCCACAAGTAGGGACTAAAGTTTAACAGCAAAGGGATGTCTGTTACTGAATTGGCTGTTAGGTCCAACTGCCAGTCTGAAGCACCAAGACTAGGCCTATGGAAACCAGCAAAGTAAAGGCAAGAGTTTATAAGTTAAGGCTACACATTTAATCAAGGACAAACTAAGATTAAGGATGGGAATAGGGTTTACTACACTTAAAAGCTAAGGGCAAACCACAGGGGCAGGGGAAAGACTTGACTACATTCTCCTATGATCTAAGCAAGACAGGGCCCAAAGAAAGCTGTACTGGAGTCAGAAGGGAAAAGTTCCTCCCAACCTGGTTCCAGCCAGGTTTGGTCAGCTTAGCTGAGGACCTGAGGGTGGCTTTACTTGGGATCTCACGGCTAATCCAGGGATGGTTTTAGGATGCCAGGAGTCAACTCCACCAGAACAGGTGATCCAAGATATCCAGGTAGGGAGAGAAAGTTTGCAAAGCTGTCCACCAGATCACAAACCACTTCCCTACTCAGTGCTGCTCTGCAGGTCTGATGTCCTCTGCTGTAAGCCTTCACCACTCTCAGGATCCCAGGGAATCTGGATACAACTCCCCTAGTTCTGAGATCTCCCAGGGTCAGCAACAGTTTGTGCCAACCACCATGGAGTCCTTCTCAGGCACAAGCCACTTCCTCCTTCACCTGCATTCCATTCAGAATGTCCATGACCTCCAGCTAAGGTTTTTCCTAGCCTCCTTATACACACCTACTTTTAAACTTATGCCTCTTACAGAGTCTAGATTTGAACCTAGGACCTCCCATCTCTAGGCCTGGTTCTCAAACCACTGAGACACCTAGTTGCCCCCAGCTTGCTTTCTTATTTTTTTTTTTTTTTGTGTGTGTAAAAATACGCAAGGACCCGGGGCAGCTGGGTAGCTCAGTGGAGTGAGGGTCAGGCCTAGAGACAGAAGGTCCTGGGTTCAAGCCCGGCCTCAGCCACTTCCCAGCTGTGTGACCCTGGGCAAGTCACTTGACCCCCATTGCCCACCCTTACCAGTCTTCCACCTATGGGACAATGCACCGAAGTACAAGGGCTAAAAAAAAAAAAAAAAAAAAAAAAAAAATACGCAAGGACCCAAGTGAGAATTAGGATATCTTTTAGATTTTGTTATTGTTTAGCTTAGTAGTTCATCTTCAGAATATTTTTTAAGTTTTTTTTTCCTTCTGATTTCCTTACTGATCACCTTATTCAGCCATTTCTTACGACTTTGTAGATTTTTTTTCACCTTATATTGTAGCTTATAGAAATAGGAAACTGGGAGTTGAATTAATCTATTTTCAGTTTCTTAATTGCAATGAAATCTTCAAGTACATGCTCTTTACTTCCAGTCAGAAATGTTTCCTTCTCTCCATCTTTTTCTTTCTTTCTTTCTGCTGTATCCTGCTCTTGTAATCATACTTAGACAAATCCATGCTTTTATCAGTGTGCATGCTTTTCTACTGGTACAAAATACAAGCCTTCACTATTGTTGTTTTTAATCCTTTGTGACTAATACCATGTTTTTCTTTAAAACTCCGTAGATAATCTATCCAAGTAACTAGAAACCTTTTTCTACTTCCCTTAATACTTCATGGGGGACCAGTGGAACACTTGGATTGTCCATCTGTTATTCCTGACTCTTGCTACATGTCCTTGAAGAGACTTCTCACACAAAAATCATCTCTGCATTCTATCAAGGATGCCATTTTTAGATCTCTAGGTCATTTTCTTTTCTTTTTTGTTTTGATTTTATTTTTTATTGTCATACAAAATGCTTCCATCTTGGACATTGTAGTAAGAGCACACTCATACATAACCAAAATCTAAAATCCATAATAATACCATAAATACACTGATGTGAAAGACAACTCCAACAGTTTTTTTCTCTGGAGGCGGATATCATTCCCTGTCATAAATCTTTCAGGATTGTCCCAGTTTATTGCATTGCTGAGAGTAGACAAGTTTTCACAGATAATCATTGTATAATATTGCTATTACTGTGTACAGTGTTCTCCCAGTTATGCTTTTTTTGTTCTGCATCAGTTTCTGTAGATCTTTCCAGCTTTTTCTGAAATCATCTTATCATTTCTAAAAGCACAATAGTATTCCATCACCAACATGTACCACAATTTACTCAGCCATTTCCTAGTTGATAGACATCCCCGAAATGTCCATTTCTTTGCCACTACAAAAAGAGCTGCTGTAAATATTTTTGTACAAGTAGGTCCTTTTCACTTTTTTATTATCTCTTTGGGATACAGACCTAGTAGTGGTATTACCAGATCAAAGGATATGCATAGTTTTATAACCTGTATAGGTAATTTGTTTTAAACTCCTACTTTTCATCTTAGAATCAATACTGTGTATTGGTTCCAAGGCGGAAGAGTGGTAAGGGCTAGACAATGAGGTTTGTTAAGTGACACATAGCTAGGAAGTGTCTGAGGCCAGATTTGAACCTAGGATGACCTCCTTTTTCTAGGCTTGGCTCTCAATCCACTGAGCCACCCAGCTGCAGCGCCCCCCCCCCCCCCCATAGGCCATTAAAAAATTAGATATGAGAAAACAGCTGTTTTCTTCTCAGTTGACCTTTTTGGTAGGGGCAAAAATGTAGAAATGCCATTTAATTTTTTCCATTCTTTTGGAATCTTCCTGTCTTTTAATGAACTTGAAAATGGATCTCATATTGTCAATTCCTGCTTATATTTTTTCAGTATAAGTATAGCTTCTCTTCATGATTTCATACTTTTTTAGCATCTTTTTTACCTCTTACACTGGGTACTGAAGTGCTAGAATTCAGACGTAATTGTCATTGAGAACAGATAGATGAGTACTGAAATATCAGGAGATAATTGCCATTTATGTATGCTTATTGTCCTTTCAATTTAATGTACGAGCTCTCTTGGGAAAATCTGTTTTAGCTAGATCTCACACTAAGCTCCTTGCAAGATCACTTTCACCTCAGCTGCTTTTTACCATCAGTGAGGTGAAAATTGTTTATGTTTTTTTTTTTATAAGCCTCCTATAATGTTTTATTAAAAAGTTAGCTTAGACTACTATGTTTCTCCCATTTACCATGGATATAAAATCTTGGTTGTTTTAATCTCTTTTGGCCTCTTGCAGGTCCTGCAATTGCTTAAAATAGTTCCTTTCATAGCCAGTTTTCTGATTCAACAGTATATTTAAGTCAGTTGAAACTCCTGTAATACTATAGTGTCTTCTCATCTTTTTTCCTTTTTTTCTAATATGCTTGACCTTTTGCCTCTAAACAATCTGATCTAAATATACAGTTTATTTTGAAGTGATTACTGCTTTGAGAACTAGTCATTTATTTTCAAGATAGAGTTTATTTTGTGCTGTTGGTTTATGCTTGTAACCCAGTACTTTCTTATCACACGCTCTTAAAGATATACACACACACAAAGCTATTTGTTTCTTAGGATAGTAAGCAACCGTATGCCTTTTTAAGCTTCTTGTTCCTAAACTAAAATTTCCTCTTCTACATTTTCTTTCTCTCTCACTCTCTTGCTCTCTCTCCTGGTTAAGTGACTTGCCCAGAGTCACATACCTAGGAAGTGTCTGGGGAAAGATTCGAACCCAGGACCTCCCATCTTTGGGCCTGGATCTAAATCCACTGAGCCACCTACCTGTCCCCCACATCCCCTTTCACATTAAAATCATCAAATATTAAGACATATGTTACTCAGTTTAGAGGATCCTCTCAGGTCCTTAATAGAATTTTTTAGATTCTTTTTGCTTCGTCACAGATTTGGAATGGCAGTCTTCAATATAGATGTTTTTCTTAAGTTCAATATGAAAACTTAACTATGAATTAGGTGTTTTGTGAAATATTTTTGCTTTATTGAAATTTATAAAATCCTTTATTTGCTTTTCTTTAAGGAGAATCTATAAACAACCTTATTTGTGGACAAAAAAAAATTCCATTATCTAGCAACCAACTCTGGCAACAAAAGTTATTATAATTTGGCTAAACCATTCTATTAATGGACAGTGTCTTTTTAGGCTTATACTTGAAGCCTTTGAATCTTAACTGAAACCTGTGATCAGAACTGGCGCTTTGCTTCATATAATATTCAATGATCTAGGGCCCCTCCTTACTGCAGTGATTTACTAAAATGTGACTTTGAAAATTTGTTTTTAAAAATATTTTTTCATTTATTTTTAAAAAATATTCCTTAGATTTTCTTCCTGTATCCTTTCCTCTTCTTACTGTAGATAACTGTCCCTTATAACAATTTTTTTAAGTGGGAGAGAAAAAAAATAGCAAACTATCAACACATAAAAATTGTTAAGATTTTTCTTAGAAATATTCATTAAAGGTTAAATGAAGAAGGTGGATTTAGATTTTAGATTTATGTAGGAAGATAATTTTTAGCTCTCCATAAACTTGGATCTAATTTATACATTGTTAATTCTCATCTTATTTGAACTAGGACATCACAGTTTAGTGTTTAGATAAATAGTTTTTTCATTTTCTGAAGTATCTTTACTTTCATGTCTTTTTATCTAGCAGGAACCAAATCCTGACAATAATTTTTAATAAACTTTTATAATGAAGGCATGAGATGTTTCAGGTGTATGACAGTCTTTACCTGAAGAACACAGAAGTAGTGTTTCCTAACCAGGTTTTCAGGTATGTGTTGTTTTTAAGAAGTTGCAGAATCTAAAATTACATGATCTGGAAACAGGAGGTCCTGGGTTCAAATATTTATTTCCTACCTATGTGATTCTGGGCAATTTCCTAGTTCTTACCACTCTTCTGCTTTAAAACCAATACTCTGATTCCAAGACAGTAAGGGTTTAAAACAAAATTATGAGATCCTCTCCAATTTGTTCTGATTAAAAAAATAATAATAAAGAGGGAATTGATTGTATTTGGATTTGACTTGGGGTGGGGAGGAATGAGTAGAGTGCCAAAGAACATCAGATGTTATTGTTGCATAGAGGTGTAGGATTCAGTATTTTGTTATTAACATTGTAAAGGAGTTAGTGTTTCTTAGTTGTAACCAGATCACAAGAATTTTGCCATTAAAATATTTACATTGTTTTCTCAGACCATTATTTTAGCTGACAAATCAATGGGACAGTTGTTTTTATTCTGACCACTAAGAACTGCTACATAGAAAAGAAAGGTTCTTAGGAATGTATATTTACTACTAGTACATGAAGGTTTTTGGTGGTTAGTGAAGTGATTTATAGCAACTTGGATTTTAAGAGGTCTTAGGAGCCCGAGATCATCTTCTTTCCCTTCTTCCCTCCAAACAAAGGATTTTGGGTTAAACGTTCCTATAAAATTCACCTTGAGTTTACAACTGCAAAGACTAGTCTAAATCTGGCTTAACATGAGACTACAGTGTCAGTGTAGAATTGAACTGAGAATTATTGTAATCAGATTTTATTTCCTTTATACTTAAATAATAAGCAAATATGTAATCACTTTGTAACTTTCCCCTCCATTGATACAGAATATAAGTAATACATATTTATTTTCCTTTAAGTTCTGCCTAATATACTAGATGCCTTCTCCATATTGTTTAGTCCAGTGATAGTTTGATTCATTGATCACTGGGCAAAGACCTCATTTAGAGAGCCAGTAGACAATTTTTTTAAATGGTATAATGCTTAGTACCTTCTGCTCCCATTTCTGCCATTAAATCACCATCATTCTGAAAGCTGAGGAGGTCACAAAGTGATTCATTACTATTTTTTTCTTTTCATGGGTTGCCCTGGTCAAATAATTGATCACCTTTGTTGCCAACTGGTGATGAAGCTCCCCTTTTAGCTAAGTTGATTCTCTGGCAGCAGATTGAGTCTTTGCTAGAGCCATATTTTTGAAGCCTTTCAAACATAATGGAACCTGCCAGAGCTCTGTTTTGATATCCTTCAAGAATCAAGGGTCATTGGAGCAGCAAGAGATGGGAGGTCCTAGGTTCACTTCTGGCTTCAGACACTTCCTGGCTCTGTGACCCTATCCAACTTACTTAACCCTAATTGCCTAGCCCTTACTGCTCTTCTGCCCTGGAACCAATACTTACTATTGATTCTAGGTTGGAAAGCAAGGGTTTAAAAAAGAAAATCAAAGATCAACACTGTTCCACAATGAAACATCAGATTATTAATTTATTTTAAAAAAGCAAATATAAAAATAAGTTCAACTTTACTTTCTTTGTAGGCACTTGCAGCAAATGCAGGAACGGGTTTTGCTGTAGCTGAGCCTCAAATTGCAATGTTTTGTGGAAAGTTGAACATGCATGTCAACATTCAGACTGGGAAATGGGAACCAGATCCAACAGGAACCAAGACCTGCTTTGGAACAAGAGAGGAAGTTCTTCAGTATTGTCAGGAGGTGAGATATCAGAATCTTCTGCTTAATTACTTTCTTTACTGCAATTTTGATTATATAAAAATAGACACAGGTTTTAGGATCTTGCTGTTGGCCAATATAATCTGACTACAGCCTCTCACTATAACCCTTTATTACCATGTTTGTTTTTAAGACCTTATAGTAGTTTTAGCTGTGTACTTTAAGAGCTCTGTTTTGGGAATAGGACCTTTGCCAGTGTATTCCTGAATGAAGGTAAATGGGAGCTCACTTTAGGCACATTGGTTTTCATTCCAGGATCATTTTTAAAAAGGATTTTGTAGTCTACCAAGATGTCCTGGTTTCTAGAAAGCCCTCATTGTATATTGTTAACAGGTGGTAGTGGTTACAGGCTTCCAACTCCCTGTTTCAATTCCTAAAATTAAAGTAAAAAATAGCATTTAACCTAGAAAATCTTATTTGCTAGCCTAGAAAATTATTCCAGTTTTGGGGAGGAGGGGGTATCTATTTACTGAATCCTGTCTTAGAAATGTTAGGTAGAAATGTTAGTGGAGTGATTTTTATTTAGCAAAATAATCATTTAAATTCTACCTTAAAGGGGGAAATTTTGTTAGATATAAGTTGTAGATGTGGGTTTGTGGGTGTATTAAGATTTCAATAAAATGAGTGTGGGGAAGTGTGGTTCTAATTTAAAAACCTTTAGCTTAGAATAAAACTGCAATAGAATTAAAATCTAATTAAGGTGGGGAAGCTGGGTAGTTCAGTGGATTGAGAGCCTGACCT
This sequence comes from Gracilinanus agilis, assembly GCF_016433145.1. Taxonomy (NCBI): domain Eukaryota; kingdom Metazoa; phylum Chordata; class Mammalia; order Didelphimorphia; family Didelphidae; genus Gracilinanus; species Gracilinanus agilis. The sequence goes on along the minus strand of NC_058132.1, from coordinate 157,366,553 downwards.
AGAGACAGGCGGTCCTAGGTTCAAATCTGGCCTCAGACACTTCCTAGCTGTGTGACCCTGGGCAAGTCCCTTAACCCCCATTGTCTAGCCCTTATCACTCTTCTGCCTTGGAGCCAATACACAGTATTGACTCCAAGACAGAAGGTATGGGTTATAAAAAAAAAAACCTAAGGATTTTTTTTAGCCTAATACCAGTTTTCTTTTCAAATCTTGGTAGAGGTTATTCACCTTTGTGCCTTCTTCATATTACTGTGAATATTATATAATGTTGCTTTGCCAAAAAATCGTCCTTAGTTAATAATGTAACTCTTTCCCAGATTAATATCCTCCTGCTCTTCCTTCAAAACACATCTCAAATACCACTTTCTATAAAAATCATTTCTTGATCCCTGGAACTGATTGACATCTCCCCAATTACTTTGTGTTAATTATCTTCATACTTGCTCTACAAAGGCTTTAATATATGTCACTGTTGTCTCCCCAAAAGAATGTAAGTTCCCTGAGAGTAGGGAAACATTTCATGTTTTGTTTTTGTATCCATATTATCTTGTTGATTGATGTCATCTTGTAAATAGAGATTGGAGGTACAAAACTTAAGTGGAAAGACCTTCTGGATCTCTTTGCTCTAAATTAGCATGCTTTGAATGTCTTCAAAGGTAGTTTATTATTTTATATTTTCTGTTCTTCCTCCTTCCCTTTGGTAGATGTATCCAGAACTTGTGATCACCAATGTGATGGAAGCAAACAAACGGGTTGTTATTGACAACTGGTGTAAGAAAGGCAAGAAGCAGTGCAAGCCTCGCTCTCACATTGTTATTCCCTACAAGTGCATAGGTGAGCATTTTTCTATTCATGTTGTATTCTTTAAACCTTCCTTCTCCTGGCCCAAAAGGGAGATGGATGTAGGGGGAGAGGAAGAGGGAAAACAATCTGTTTCATGGCAGATCTTGATATCTGGCTTTCTTTTCTATGAGTATTTAATTCTAAGTCTCAATTTGAAGTTAAAATAAACATAAAATAAACATATGTCTTTTCATGGCACTAAATAGTCATATTGCCCTTAAAATAATCCAATTATATCTAAATGTATTTGAGGATAATATCTTGAGGTAACATATATATAGACTTCTTTGGTCATATCAACATTCTGATATGTGCTTTAAGGTATGGAAAGAGGAATTATATCTATCTTAGAGGGTGAAGAGGCACTATGGTTATGTGTTGCCCCATGTGAAATAGGAACAGGAAATAGGATTGTTGCTTCAAGTGCTCAGTTGATTTTATTCATCTAGTGAAACAACTTCATTGAATCTACCATATTTGCAATTTGATTTTGGAAATAAACTTAATCTGGAAAATTAGAGTAGTTCACAATAGGGAAAAGAGAGATCCAATAAATATAACATAAGTAACAGTAGCTATTTGTTTTAGGTTAGTACTTACTAAATAGGGAAGGAAGAAGTTTGTCTGTTTTGACACTTAGTTTAAATACAATATTTTTATGGATAAAACTCTTGAAAAGTCTTATTAGATTGTTTGCTCTTAACATGTACCCCATCACACCCTTTCTTGGAGAAGACATAGATCTGAATTTTCATTAGTTCATAGCAGGTGTCTCTGTCTATAAGCAGAATATCACCTTCAGTTTTAAAAAGAGCCATAACTAACCGGCCAAGTTTCTGTGTTTAGGCACTAGTTTAATACTCTAGGAACATTTGCTAATTTTTCGAAAATTTATGATTTGCTTCAGAAGTTGTCCCTGATGATTCTGCAGAAAGATAATTTTGAAACCACTAGAAAGTTCATTTGTTCCTACTTTTAACAAGATGTCTTTTTGTTCATGATTGTTACCTTGAAATATTGTTAAGACTACATATACTACCAACGAAAAAAGATAGACTATTCAAATACATGTTTCTTTACACCAAAACTTTTTGTCTTCTCAGTCCTTTGCTAAATGCTGTAACTTGAGTTTTTCAAATTGTTTAAAGTCTTCCTCCATTAAAGTCATTATCCAGTAGTTTATTATACATTGGAGTTGACCCTGAGTTCTTAATGGTTATGTCAGTGGTCTACAAGCTCTGCCAGATCCTATTAAGATGGTTAGTCTTAAGAGTAAGGACCTAGACAGTATTAACTAAGGAACAGCTTAGCTAAGTTAAAGAGGCTCATTGCCAGGTTGCCTAATGAAATACTAGGCAATAACAACTATTCAAGACCACCTACTAAGTCAGGGGTAGTTTATGATCTGTTTTGAAAATGACATTTTTCAAGTAACAGTTTCAAGTACCAAATAGTGATGCTGTCAAACAAGAAAATGTGTAAAAGGCATCTTTGTGTTTTAGAGTTAGGTCTCCCAAATCTGTTTGCTTTATGATCAATGAATAAAGACACTTTTAAAATGGGGGGGGGGGAAGGTTCTTTAGTAGATCTTCTTGGTGAAGTTTTTGAAATTATTCCTTAGAATCCCGGGGTCCTACAAGATATTATTTATCTGTTATCTTTAATTGGGGAGAATTGTACCTGACAGTGTTGGAAAAGATACCCCTTAGCTAGACTCAGTGCAGTAGCCAGTACATCTTGGGCACTGATAACAGTATGGAATTTCTGTGTTCTTTACATTAATGACTTCTAACTACTAAGCCTTATTTATATTCCTTAGATAGCTAAGAAAGTATTACTTAGTAGAAACTTAAGTAGGGAATAGGACCTAGTGCCTTTTTTAATGAGATTATGTACATCTTTGCTATGAACCATCAAAGCCTATTAGGGATCAGTTTTTCCTAATCCTTTGTGGCTTCTAGCTATTTGTTTCTCATTTGAACCTTTTTATATTTCCCATTGTACTTTGTGCGTATTATTTATTCTGAATTTGCCTCTATGAAAAATGATACTTTTTAATTCACTTTTATATTTCCACCTTAGCGCCTAATATAGTGCTTTATATGTGATCAATAAAAGTATTTTTTGGGGGAGGGGAATCAAAAAGAGTTTTCCCCCTTTGTGTTCAAATTGCTGTTGGGATTAGATTGTCAGTGGGCTAGAAGTGACTGTGATGGTAATAACCAGAGGAAAGAAAGAGGTAAAAGAATAGAGATGAAAAGATATGGAAGAAGATATGGATGAAGAAGAGTTTTATTCTTGATAGGCAGAGTACCTCTAAACAGTCAATTTGGATGCTTAGAAATGGTTTCCCTCAGTTTTAGAGTATTGATTTTTCTAGGCTTGGACTTCTTGAAATATTGCCTTGATTCAAAGTGGTTTAAGGACATTGATAACTGGCATGGCTAAAGTATAATAATCTGTTTTATTGTAGACTTTTCCCCTTTTGTCTTACTTTGAAGTTTTTTTCTATTTCATGATCCCTGAAAGACTACTGAGATACTCTTCATTAAAACTGTTTGGATTGCTACTTAAGTTACTATATTTCAGTTAGAAGCGTTAATTCAGTACTTAACAACCTGGATTTTTTTTTCCCTAAATTGCCAGTAGTTGCAAATTGTTGAATTATAAGTAGTAAAAAATGATGGAAGTGGGGATAGTTGGTTCAGAAATGTGAAAAGGTAAAATTTTTATTTGCTGAAAAAATAATGCTTCGTAAGCATTGCTTTATTGATTTAAAAAGTGTGGTTGAGTGTATATAAACCATTCTGATCAAATAAATACTTCAGAATTGGTTTGTAGATCTCTTGCAAAAGCCTAGCTATATCTAGCTTTTGGACTGATTAATTTTAAAGCCCATCAAAACTGATTCTCGAAGCAATGATATACCAATTTTCAACAACTGCAGTTGGGTATCTTAAAGGACAGATGATCTCTATATTAAAGATTTAGTTCTCGCTGGAGTTTATTGAGCCATTTAAAAATGTTCTGTGAAACTTAAATGTACCATAGCATAGAAAACTTGACCCTTGAGGCCCAGTTGGTTTTATAGAAAGTAAATATTTATTGGTGAGAATTACTTCTCCAATGCAGGGTATTTCAAAACTGCCCCCAGTGTATATTTCCAGGCAAAGTAGAAGCTGCTGTTTTTCCTTTGGCAAGTGAGGCTGATTTTAGAAAACTGCATACTTTGAAACCATGATAGCCAGGAATAAGATTTCTTATTTCCACCTTCTTGGGATTTAATAGAGGAGAAATGGGAATTATTGGGAGCAGGAGACAGTATTTTATCACTAAAAAGAAAGTTAGCAGCTAGAGAAATACTCCAGATCCCACTTAGGCACTACTGTGCATCCAAGAGGTTGATAGTACAAAGGTAGTAGAGCTGAAAACTGCATATATGCTATAATTGTAGTTTAATGCTTCTAGCATAAGTTAAAATCCTATGTACATTTATGCCACATTTTTATGTGGTGGTTCATTTTTGTAAGCTGGTAAAATGCAAAGAAATAGTATTGGCTTCATATTGTCCTGTGACTTTTAACTTTTTAGATCATATTTGTCATACTTCTGTCAATCAGAACCAGAGTTGAGTTGCTAACTTCTAGATAATAAATTCTAAATTGATTTTATCACATAAAACCTTCTTCCACAAAATTTAAAATAGAATTCTTATGTCTAGGGGATCTTAGCTCTTTTTTTCATAGAACATCTAGAATTCTGGAACATAGAACAATCTGGAAATATTAGAAACAAGGTCAGCACAGATAACCAGAAATTTGACAGCTCAAAGCTGGTCAGAATTAAGATTGATTGGAATTAGACTTCTTTTAGTACATTTTAAAATGTACTTAATCTGCTGTAACTGATTCAGTAAATTATTGCTTTTTTAAAATTTAAGTTTATAATTGGTGTCGAGTTAAATATTTAATTTTTGCAATATTATCCCTGAAAACATAATAAGAGATCTGGCTTTTAGAGTGAGGTAGACTGAGAAATTGAGGAAATTTGGAGCAAGTAGTGTATAGGGAAAAATTAGATATTATATAGATATGTATTTTAAGGTGTGGTCACCAGGAATCAATAATTCAGATTGATTCCATAATTAAAATAGACTAAGTCAGGATCAGTTTTATGGTAGTTTATTTACAATTAGGAAGGTAGAAGGTAGGGGGTGGGGGGAGGGGAGGGGAGAGGGGGA
>NC_058132.1:157324654-157361111 GCF_016433145.1 Gracilinanus agilis | reverse complement strand
GGGGAGGGGAGAGGGGGAGGGGGGAGAGGGGCTGGCCCAGGCCAGCAGAGGCCCAGATGGAGAGAGGGTTAAAAGGCTAATTAAACTAGGCTACAAGCCACAAGGCCTTAGCAATCAGAGAGGCTATAAGCCTACTAGAGAGTCTAGAAACACCAAGGTAGGCCCAAGGAAGTCAGCCTAACTTACCCATGTGACAGTTCAGAGGGGAAGCTGCCTGAGGTCTCAGCCAAGATCCTTCAGCACCAAGTTCAAAGCCGGAACTACCTCAACAGGAAGTTACCATCATACTTGAAGAGATAGTGTCTCTTGTCACTTCCTGTGGGTCCACCTCTAATTCAAGTGGACAAATGGCAGCCTCTACACTGATTTGGACTGCCCAAAGGGCAGTCCCTTGTTCTTGATTTGTTACTTATTGTCACATGTGGGTAACTCATCTCCCCTCCCCACTAAGGGAGGTGGGGATGGCATTATCTCTGGTGGCTAGAGTTTTAACTATGAATGGGCTTGAGCTAATTCCATTTACACAGTAGTTAACTGTAAGAATTGAGTGAACCACACTGACTCCATTTTCTGACTTAGTTCGAGAGCTAGTTTAGTTTTCTTTCTGTTCAATTATAGGCCTAATCCAAATTATGTCTTGTGAGAAAAGTTTAATTATAGGGAATTGGGAGAAACTCTCATTGCATTGTTTGAACTTAGCCCCAAATAGATGGGAAACTGGACCACATGTACCTGCTATTTAGAGACCCTTAACCCAGGACCTAGGTTATGTTGACCAGAAATGCAGTCATATCTCAAGATTGGTGTAAGGACTCTTCTCAAGCAACCTTTATGCCTTTTCTGAAAACTGGTCCTATACTGATCAGTCAGGTATTATTTCCGTGTTCCTTTGATTGTATACAGATATCTGTGAGATGTGGAATTTTCCTGAATTCAGGGACTGTACCTGCTCACTCTTCCCCCTCCCAACTTGGAAAGTCACATCTCTTTCGGTCAATTAGAAATCATATTACTTAATATTGTATTTCCCTTATTTAATCGGTCTTATTTGATTGGTTTTTATGTATAAAACTCTGACTTCCCCCTGTATTCAAGATAGTCCTCAGCTGAGGAAGGGATATGATTCTTGTTTATTAGGCACTTGGTACATGTTGCTTAATAAATTGATATGTTCAGAAGATCAAGCCTTTCATTTCAGATTTTGCTTGTGGCCTGGGAGAAGGCTTCTTAGCTTTTCAGTAGTCTTATGGGGAAAACTAGGGGAGTTAACTTAAATATTATATGTGGGTTCAGAAGGGTGTGAGGGAGACAGGAATGACAAAAGATGGGACCAAACAAGTTAGGGAGACTGGGTTTAACTGCTAAGGAAAATGTCTGTTGACAGAAGTGACAGTTAAGCCTAACTGTCTCCCTGCACCATCTAGACAAGGGCCTGTGGAAACTAGCAAACAAATGACAAGAATATGTAACAAATTTAATTAAGGGAACTATGGTAAAGGATGGGAATAGGGGTTTCTACACTTCCAGACTAAGGGCAAACCACAGGGTCAGGGGAGGGGCTTCTCTACACTGAAATGAGACCTAAACAAGGCAGGGCCCAGAGAATAGCAGGACTGAAGTGGGAATCCTCACAGCAGAGTCCTGACACACTCCAGTGATGTTGCAGCTCCTCCAGGACCACCTGCTATACTCTTTTAGGTGGGTAGATCTGGGAGCTGACCCAGCCCAAGTTAACCTGCAACTCAGGTTGGGATTAATAGTCTCTACCAAAATCTCCCATAAGTAGATGACAGTCTTCCTTCAGGATCCCGGGGAATCAGGGTACAAACTCCACTTCCTCTGAGGTCTCTCAGGGTCAATTACAACTTGTCCCAACCACCATGGAGTCTGTCTCAGAGAGAGAGGCCACACTTCCTGCTTCCCCATTCCATTTAGAGTTCTCTAGCCCTGGCTGCTACATCTCCTAAATAATAATTAAGTAAACTTCTTCACAACAGTTGTCGCCAAAATTTTTGATAACATGCTCCTATCAGTTTTTAAAAATTGCAAATTCACCCATAAATACATGTATTAATTGCACACATGTACAACTGTACTAATGGTGTAGTGTAAAACATATACAAAAACAGAAAATTTAAAAAGCTAGATATGAATGAAAAATTTTTGTCCTAAAGTAAGTAGATTTAGGTAAACCTAATTGGAGTTACATTTTTTAGTTCATGCTTTAGGAAAATCACTTTGCCAGCTCTTTGGAGGATTAGTTGAGATAGGATAGTGGCTTGTGGCAAGAAGGCAGTAGTTTGGGAATTAGACCCTGAATTTAAGAGAGTGATTTCTGTGAATTGATTGAGAAAGAGTCAAATGTGAAGTTGTTTGAAAACTGAATGGATATGTTGTTAAATGAAAGTGAGGAATCAAGGATGATGCCTAGGTTGAGAACTTGAGTGATAGAAAGGATTATGGCACTCCCAATCAAAATAGAAAAGTTCAGAAGAGGGATGGTTTGAGTAGAGAATATATACTTTAAAATGTAGAATAGGCATTTCATGTTATGGGATTTGTCCTCAGGAGAGAAATTAAATGGATTAAGAATGGATTTGAGAGTCTTCTGCATTGAGAAGAAAATTGAATCCTTGAGATCTGGTGAAGTTGTTGAATGTGAGAGGACACAGAAAGTAGAAAGCCAAGAACAGACGGCCTTGGGGCACATCCTTACTTAGGGGCATAATATAGATAATTATCAGCTAAGGAGAGGAACAAAGTTGTCAGATAGGATTGGAAAGGCAAGAGAGAACTATGTGGAGGGTGGACTGGGGAGGAGAGTGCATCCAGGAGGAAGAAATGATCAACAGGGTAAAATATAGCAAAAATGGTTTTTAAAAAAGATTGAAATTAAGATTATCACAAAAAGATCATTGTTAACTTTGAAGAAGGTAATTTTAGTTTACTTATGGAGCTATAGATAAGGAGAGGGAGGCAATTGAGAAAGTAGGAGAATGGAAGGATCTTAGTGCCTTCAAGGAAATAGGAAAGTTTATGGAGAAAAATAATGTAATAGAAATCCATCCACGCCTGTTTATCTTGTTCTAATCACTGAATAAGGAAAATCATTAACAAATTAAAGAAATGAATTACCTTTCAGATCTATGGATTAGGGAAATGTTCATAAAATGTACAATTTTGATTACATAAAATAATGAATTTTTTAAATAATAAAACTAGTTCTATTAAGATTAGAAGGGGAAAAAATTACAGAAAAAAATCACTGTGGCAAATTTTGCTGATAAGCATTTATATGACACCTACTATGTTACCAAGCACTATACACTAAGCATATTATAACTATTAGTTAATTTGATCCTTCAAGGTACATAGGTAGATGCTGTTGCCCCATTTTATAGCTGAGGAAACTGTGGCTAACACTAACAGTGCATTGAGTCAATTTTCCCATAGCTCCTCCAGCTTGTCATTTTCTCTTTTTTCTCAACTTTGCCAATTTGATCCACAACATTTTATAGACAAACTTTTGAAATGAGAACTCCTATCATTGTAATGATCATCCCATGATTCCAGAGGACTGATATGCGGCATGATAGTGTGGCTTGGCTAATTTGAGGATTTGTTTTGCTTGATTATACATATTTCTTTGAAGGTTTATGTTTTTCTTTATTTTTCGAGGGGTGGGTAGGAAGGAAAGAAAGTATATTGTTATTGAATGGCAGGAAATTAAATAATATAAAAACAAAAAACAGCAACAACATTATTTTGCAGAGCTGTTCACCTGCAATGGTAAAGGAAGTTGCTCCTCTTGCCACAAGTATGCTTTTTCTCCTACATCACCTCCAACATTTATCATTTTCCATTTTTGCCATTTTGGACAGTTTAATGGGTATATGATAAAACCTCATAGTAGTTTTAATTGACAGTTTTTCTTAGTTAATGATTTGGGATATTTTTCATGTGATTATTCATGACTTGCCTTTTCATGTTTTTATCCTTTGGCCATTTATTTATTGAAGAATAACTCTTGTTCCTGATATTTTAATCAGTTCCCTGTATATTTTGAGTACCAGTCCTTTATCAGAGTAACTTGCTGCAGAATTTCTTTCCCCCATTTCACCATTTTCTTTTTGGTTTTAGTGTGCTAATCTTGTTAGTGTAGAGGCTATTAGCTTTCCGGAACTCAAAATTGTCTGTTTTCTCTTCTATGATCCCTCTCTCTTCCTTATTTGGTCAGGAAATCTTTCTCAATCCATAGTCACAAAAAAAAAAAAAAGTATAACTTTTCTTTCTCCTTTAATTAGTTTATGATGTAACCTTTCATATTTGGTTCTTGTATCCATTTGGGGCTTATCATGGTTATTTGCTGTGAGGTGCTGGTTGAGATTTAAATTTTGCTAGACCAGCAAGGTTACTTGAAACCAGTTTATTTTGGGGTGGCTGTGGAGTATAAAGTAATTTCTAAGTGAATTACTCATAGAGGAGTCATTATTCCTATAATAGCCTTGAGTGTATTTATGCTTGCTTGATAGATCATTTTCATCAACAAATCTGAAGAGCAAAATTGCCTCTGATAATCCTGTTTCTTTTTCCAGTGGGTGAGTTTGTGAGTGATGTTCTGCTGGTTCCAGAGAGGTGTCAATTTTTCCATAAAGAGAAAACAGATGTGTGTGAATATCATCAGCACTGGCATGCTGTAACAAAAGAGGTAAAAGAAGATATAAAGCTAGGTCTAAGTAGGGAATATGAATACTTAAGATCTTGTACTTTAGTTGATTATTTTTTTAGTACTTAATATTTTTATCATGATATGAATATTCTAATTAGAAAACCAGAGTGGAAATTTAGTTATTGTTGTGAACAGAGTTGGTTAGTGGTATACTGGGCACACATTGGACCTGTAATTGATAGGTTGTTTAAGTTAAGAAACGAATATTAGATCCTTAATAAATGCTTATTAACTGACTAGTGATAGCCACTAACAGTAGGCATATGTTAAGAGTATCTGTTTAGGTAGCAATGGAAATCATGTTTTTTGTATCTGTTTTGCTATCTGATTCTTGTCAGTTTACCCCATAGTAATTTATAGCAAAGTATGTGAATCTCCCTAAATGATAGTTGTTCAGTTTTACTTTTAGATTGCTGGAGGAGGGCTTGAATGTGGGTGTTAGGATACATATTTCTTTTCTTTTTTTTTTTTTAATTTGGGAAAATCCATATAATTAATTAATTTAGAGTATTTTTACATGGTTACAAGATTCATGCTCTTTCCCTCTCTCTTCCCACCCCCCTCCTGTAATGCGCAGTTCCACCGAGTTTTACATGTGTCATTGATCAAGACCTGTTTCCATATTATTGATATTTGCATTAGGATGATCATTTAGAGTCTACATCCCCAATCATATCCCCATTGACCCATGTGATTAAGCAGTTGTTTTTCTTCTTTGTTTCTACTCCCACAGTTCTTTCTCTGGATGTAGATAGCATTTTTTCTCATTAAGTCCCACAGAATTGCTGCTAGTACAGAAGTCCATTACATTTGATTTTACCACAGTGTATCCGTCTCTGTGTTTAATGTCCTCCTGATTCTGCTCCCTTCACTCTGCATAGGATACATATTTCAATGCTAACCTGTTCAGAACAATATAAATTATTGTGTGTTTCAGGAAATGCAGAGAAACAGGCACAATGGAAAGAGTCCTGAACTTAGAGGATTTGAGTTTAAATTGTAGTAGTTCTGCTTCTATATTGCTTAGTGACCTTAGGCAAATCTATTTTACCTCTCTAGACCTCAGGTTTCTCATATCTTCAAAAAACAAGGACAAAAAAAAGCAGGTTAGACTTTGGACTTAGATGGTCTATATCCAAGGTCCTTCTAACTCTACAATTTTAGATATTGATATAATATGGTTATTCATAAAGCATTTTTATGTAGTGAAGTGATAGATAAAGGGAAATGTTTGAGACCTATTTACTCTAAAGTCTGTTCAACTATGTTTGTCTCTATTTTCTAGGCATGTATGTCTCAGGGAATGACCTTGTATAGTTATGGCATGCTACTACCCTGTGGGCTGGACCAGTTTCATGGCACCGAGTATGTGTGCTGTCCCCAAACAAAAGTAATTGAATCCATTACCTCAAAAGAGGAAGAGGAGGATGAGGATGAAGATGAAGAAGAAGATGAAGACTATGACATTTATAAAAGGTAATGTCTTTCCGAACATAGAACACTTTCATTTTGTTGACCAGTGTGCATGTGTGTACACACACACACACACACACACACGCACGCACGCACGCACGCACGCACGCACGCACGCACGCACGCACGCACGCACGCACGCACACCACTTTTAAAAGGGACAAATTTCTAGAAGGGGAATGCAGAGGCCACATTGGTCCCTTCCTGAAGTAGCTAAGTGAAATAGTCTTAGATTCCTAATCCATTTTAATAGGATCTAGTCATGGAGAACCTTAGTGACTATTAATATTTATACTGTTCCAGCCATATCACCAAGTTTTGACAGTTGAAACCTTTATTTGAAAGTTGAAGAGGGCTCAGAGTCACTGGGGTAGGTTTAGTGGAATTAAAATTAACCCTCATTTTTTTTTAAACCCTTAACTTCTGTGTATTGGCTCCTAGGTGGAAGAGTGGTAAGGGTGGGCAGTGGGGGGTCAAGGACTTGCCCAGGGTCACAGAGCTGGGAAGTGTCTGAGGTCGGGTTTGAACCTAGGACCTCCCGTCTCTAGGCCTGACTCTCAATCCACTGAGCTACCCAGCTGCCCCCTTAACCTTCATTTTTAATTGTGATCTTACAGTGAATTTCCTACTGAGGCAGATTTAGAAGACTTCACAGCAGCAGTTGTGGAAGATGATGAGGAAGAAAGGGATGAAGAAGAAGAAGAAGAGGAAGAGGAAGAGGAAGAAGAAGAAGTGGTAGAAGATCGTGATTATTACTATGATAACAACTACAAAGTAGATGGCTATGTTGAAGAAACTCCAACTGAACCTAGCAGTGATGGGACTCTCTCTGAGAAGGAAATAACTCATGATGTTAAAGGTAATTCCTGGCTTGTCTGTGGATAGGATCAATCAACTAAATTTGTATAAAATTGGATCTTCTTTTTCTTACTACTTAAATGTTACTGTGTAAATCAGAAATTAAAGAATAGTTGTTGTATGCACTGAAGGTGAAATGAATGGTCTGCGGCATCGGTAGTCGCATTTGGGACAGTTGGTAGGCTGTTTTCTTGGCAGGATGCCCCTAGCAGCTGACACATCTAGTGAGAGAGGGGCTAGCTTGAATCACAAGCAATTTTCTTTCTTGGGATTTAATTATAGAACAGAATATAGGCATACTTAAGGCCTTACCACCAATTGGAATAGTTTGGTTTTTTAAAGACTTCTTGGTTCCTTTTGCTAGAAAACCAGAGGCAAGGTAGTCTGCTTTAATAACTATATGTTAGGCATATGTTAAACATACTAATACCATCTTCCACATTTGACCTAAATGGAAAGTTCCTTTCTCCATTCTCCATACTACATATAGATATAAAGGTATATAGCTATATCAATAGACAAAGATAACTATATTTCTATCTATTTTACAAATATATTGTAATACCATCTGAGTTGGAGGAAGTTTTTCAAAAAGTTCCTTTTGCTTCTCTCCACCACCAACACCCCCACAAAATTGTTGATTGTTGTCAATGGCCATAGCTACATTTCGTTTTTTTTAATTTTTCAATAATATTTTATTCCTAATTGCATATAAATAATTTTTAGCAATTTTTTTTGAAAATTTGATTTCTAAATTCTTTCCCTCTTTGCTCTTCCCCTTCCTCAAGAGGTTAAGCAGTTTGATATAGTTTATACAACTACATTTCCATTGAAAGAGAATATTCATTGCAGAATTAATTTACCTGCATACTATAGGTTCCGGGCAAAATTTTTAATCCCTTGGTAAAAATTATATGATAGGTTTAATAGCAGCATGCTAAAGATAAGATAATTTCCTCTAACTGGAGAAGGTTGAATATTAGAGTGCAGTGGAGAACTCAAAAACAAAGACAGCCATACTTGGAGAGTAACTAGGATATAGTTAAGTATCTTTTCTTAGGGAAGTAGAGATATGGAAGACACCAGACTTCTAGCTGCATGTTGCACTTACCGCCATCTGTTCATAATGTTACCACAGGCATCATCTAGCGCAAATGTCTTTTAACTTGCAATTTCTTGATAGTTGCTTACCTTATTAAATTAGGAACCCTTTGAGGTTGTGAGCAGTCAAGTAACTGATTAAGTGCTTGCCACTCATTCTCCAGTTTTGATACTTCCTGGCTTTGCGTATCATACTACATTAACCTTACCTAGTGCTGCTGGTCTGTAGCGTGTTAAAAGCATTTGAAGCTGCTGCCTCTTCCCTGCTGACATTCTAACCCATCTCCACACAGCTGTCTGCTCCCAGGAAGCGATGACAGGGCCCTGCCGGGCCGTGATGCCCCGCTGGTACTTCGACCTCTCCAAGGGAAAATGCGTGCGCTTTATATATGGCGGCTGCGGAGGCAACAGGAACAATTTTGAGTCTGAGGACTATTGTATGGCTGTGTGTAAAACGATGAGTAAGTCCTGCCTCAAGCTGGCTCTGTGCAGCAAGCCACTGTCCTGTCCAGCGTTCTGTCTCTTCTTCTCTGGCCAGTCCCTGTGACCACATCTGTGTAGCGTGCCCCGCTGACTCTGATGTTGGCTGTTGTTTTCTTGTTTTGTTTTGTTATTTTGTTTTCTCATCTCTGTGCTTCCTAGATTTTAGACTTCACTTTCCTTTTGACAGTTGCAAGAACCAGTTTCTCCATGTGTCCATTCTTTGTCTGATTGTACTGGTGGTGATATATGGTATATTCCCCGGTATGGCTCTAGCCTTCTGGAGATTTGTTTTTAGTATTTTGGTTTGCAGACTCAGGACTTGGTTGTGTTGGTTCTCTCATTAGTTGGAATGTGTCTGGAGACTAAGGTAACAACTTGGAAAACCATGAAATCAAGACATGCCAGTGTTGGAGGTATCACTGCCCATACTTAAATGTTGACATTACTAGGGTTGATATTACCAGGTTCCTGTGGTTCTTGGCAGGTACATTGGGAAGAATCCCCTGTAAAAACTAAAAAAATAATTGTAATGACAACTTGAAGGTATCATAGCTGATGATGGCCCTTTTATAGATAGGGGTAAGAAGATCACTTTCCTTTCCCACAAGTGTCTTAAGTGACACTCCTTTTGTTAGACTTCTGTCTCTTACTTGCAGTTGTTATGAATAGGCCATTCTGATGTGCGCTCTGGAATTCATTAGAATGACTAATGCTACTTGATCCTAGAATTTGCTCTCAAGAGTTTAATTCTAACTTCTGATAGCTTTTAATCAAATATAACATTCTTTCTACTCTTCATAATTTAAAAAAATACCTAATTTAACACCTTCATTTAAAGTTCCAGTAAGCATCCTTTAAAAGCCTTTTGTGTTTTGGGGGATTTTGAAATGCAGCTTATAATTGGACTGTTTTTTTCTTCCAGCTTCATACATGTGACTTTTTTTTTTTTAATAGGCTGATAGTGGGCAAGTATGGAATAGAACTGATAGCTTTGGGGAATTTGGTATTTAGAACTTATTTCTAGCTGGGACTTGGGATTGAATTGAGACTATATACTATAATGAAAGTAGATTGTAAGAACCCATTAAGGTATATCTTTCTTGAAATGGAGGTAGTAATACCAGTCCAAGGCATTCATGTGGGGTGATGAGGTTGGAATAATTTATTCAAGACTCTAAAAATTATTCCATCAATAAAATTGTTATCCCTAGTAGAGATGAATTATGCCAGTGTGTGCATGTGTGTGTGTGTGTGTATGTGTAGCCATTTTTCAACAGGTCATTTTTGGCTTGAACAGAAGTTGAATTAACAGTCACCTAACATAGTACTTGATGATTACTTGGTGTTTTTTACATAGAGGGGAGATGCATACTAGTAGACAAGCGTTGAACTCGGGAACAAGAGAAGAGACCTCCTATGTTTAAATACTATTGCCCATCTGTGTAAACATGGCTAGAGCACCTTTGAATTTTCCCTCATCCATACATTGTGGATAATAATTGTGCCACCTACTTTCCACAATTGTGAGAATTATGCTTTGTAAACTGTAAAGCACCTTATATTAATTTTTTTAATGCCTTCCCATTTGCCTTTTTTCTTAAACCCTTACCTTCTGTTTTTGAATTGATACTAAGTATTGGTTTCAAGGCAAAAGAGCAACAAGGGCTAGGCAATTGGGGTTAAATGACTTGCCCTGGGTCACATAGCTAGGAAGCGTATGAGGCCAGATTTTAATCCAAGACCTCCTGTATCTAGGCCTGGCTTTATCTACTGAGTCACTGGGCCACTCCTCCTATTTGATTTTCCCAACAGCCTGTTATTTCCATCTTGTACCTTAGAAAACTGAGGCTCAAGAAATGTTACTTGCCAAGTATTATATAATTAATATAAGTCAGGGATGGTTGGTGGCAGCAGCTTATATGTTTCTATACTGTCATTTATTCATTTAAAGTTGCCCAGTTTCACCAGTTTACTCATGTGTAAAATGAAGGGTTAGACTAGAAAGCCACTGTGAAGTACCTTCCAGTCCTTTCACCTATTACTATATAAACCTTTGCGTTATATGCTTAGCTTCCTGATTAAGACTTGAGTTAATAGGAGTAGTAGGATTTTGTACATTATATTTCCAGTTAAATTGATGTATATGGCATTATACCATTGTCTATTCTATAATACATGTCTTTAGAAGAATAATGATCCAGATCACTTATTCTCATTTAAAAGTTTATGATGAGTATTTTTAGCATTTGAATCAGCTAATCTTCAACATAGGATTATATTGAAAAAGAAAAGGATTATTTAGAAAAAGATTTGCCCTGACAAAGTACAGAAAAACTTTTGTACCAGCTTGTTAAGTTTGTGTACATGAATTTGGAATAAGTGTTTGTCACTTAGTTGCTTTATTCCTATAACGTCTCAGAGGTTGGCTAGAGGTTTTGTGAATATGTCATTATATACATTCTTGGCATTTATCTTAAGTTTAACTTTATGTGCATTACATAATTATTAATTATGTTATTAGCAAATTGAGAGCCATTCTTCCTAACTTGTGAAATCTCAGGGAAATGACAAGAACAATTTCTTTCATTGATTCTTAGCATGTTGGCAGAATCAACTGTGCATATCTATTTTCCTGGGGTTGGTAATAGTTAATGTAGTAAAGAAAGTTTTCATTTTTTAACATATTTTGTTTCCTACTTAATGGCCAGGGGATGCTAATCAGATTTATGAGTTTATAAGTTCAAATGCAACTTTAAATCATTGTCTCCTGTCTTTGAACAATATGGCAGCTTAATTTTTCATGCTCTTAGTAACTATTGGTGTCTATAAGCAATATGGGTGCTTATAAGCAATACATAGCACTTAATTTTTAGTTAATTGTTTTACCTTCTGTCCTCACAAAACCTATAAAACAAGAACATAGTTTGGCCTCCTTAAGCTGAACTCTTCTTTCTTACCTTGCCTGTCTTCTGAAGGAGGTAATGAAAAAAGAAACAAAAGAAGGTGGAGACCAGAAGGAGAAATGAAGCCAGAACATTCAGTCCTGCATAAATTTAAAAATCAAATGTATATTCATTTGTTGGTTTTCAAAGGGTCACAACATTACCCTCAAGATCCATCTTGGTTTAGATTGTACCTTTGGTGAAGAGAACATTTGAATTAGTGGTTAACAATTTAAGATTACAAGAAATTCTGGGAGAAGGGATAGAGAATAAATGAATCTTTTCTTCTTCACTCATGAACTGGAGCCTTGTTGTTGCTGAAAATATCCTAGATATCTGGATGATATAATACTAAATTTCTGTACTAACTTGAACTGATATAGTTGATTAACATTTCTGTGTGGAAGATTGCTGGTTGCAATATAATAAAGTGAAGTCTTGGCAGTCAACAGAAACTGTACTCCTTAGCATAACTTAAGACAATTTAAGTCAATTTTGCAGGTCCTAAGCTTCCATTTCTCCCAATAGCAGAGGAGCAGACACTTTTAACAGCAGATCTTGATTCCAGATCCTTCCTTCTAATTTTGTTTCAGTTCCTCCAACTCCTCTGCCAACCAATGATGTTGATGTGTATTTTGAGACCTCTGCAGATGACAATGAGCATGCTCGATTCCAGAAGGCTAAGGAGCAGCTGGAAATTCGGCATCGTAATCGCATGGACAGAGTAAGCAAGGGCTTTGCCATTTTTATCACAATTTAATGCTCTAGCAACAAAATTTTAAATCCAAAACCTGGTAGTATATCCTTAGAAGCTATCTAATCT
This sequence comes from Gracilinanus agilis, assembly GCF_016433145.1. NCBI lineage: Eukaryota > Metazoa > Chordata > Mammalia > Didelphimorphia > Didelphidae > Gracilinanus > Gracilinanus agilis. The sequence goes on along the minus strand of NC_058132.1, from coordinate 157,348,702 downwards.
GGGACCCTCCCCTTTCCCCTACTTTTTTCAAAAGAGGATACTGAAATCCACAGCCCTCAGTACCATAAATAAACTTTTTCTTTTGTACTACTTTTCTCATATCCAACACATTTAAAAAATATTTTTGCTTTTTAAAATTTGTTTTAAAAAATTAATTACACTTTTAGTTAACCATAGTTAATAAACCCTTTTCTTTTCTTGTCTCAGGCATAAGACCATTTTCAGGTACTAGTTCTACAAATGCAGCAAAATATCATTGATCTTTACAATCAGTTATATGACACAATTTACTTGTATATAGTTTTTTACATAAAAAAGTCATCCCTAGAAGTGCTTTTAAAAAACAGAGACACAGTTCTAATTTAAAAGACCAATAAAACTAGCCGTTTAAAGTTGTGCACCAACCTACATTTAGGTTTTACTCCAACCTTTTTCATATTCAGAAAGTAGATAGCTCAGTCTAAAATGGTCAGCTGAGTGTAATCTGTGGATGAGGGAAACAGGAATGTGAGATTAGGTTGTGGATACATGGGAATACTCTAAAGTGAACACTTTTCTTCAAAAGCCTTAGCAGAATTATTCCCATACATTGTTAACATTGGTGGAAGGGGCCTAGTCCATCAGACTCATTTGAAATAACCAGTAGAAAATATGGTGGGAACCTTTGCCTACTGGTATCCCTTACAGAGTTCTCCAAATGTTGGAGGAAAAAAAATACAACCTCTAGGGGAGGGGAGAGAAAGAGAAAGAATGTTCCTTGATGTTGTACCTTCCAGGTAAAGAAGGAATGGGAAGAAGCTGAGCATCAAGCTAAGAACCTTCCCAAGGCAGAAAGACAGACTCTAATTCAGGTAAGAGTAACCAGACTGGTTTAAAAAAATACTTCGTTCTTCTGCTTGAGAATGTGTTTATAGTCAAACCCAGGGGAATGAGGAAATGGGATACTTCTTAGTTGGAGAGCTCATATTAAGAATTTTCAGGTGCTTGCACGTTGGGTGTCTTAACCTTTCAGGTGTGACCCTGACCACCTCACTTCTGTTAGGAAGAAACTAAACTCTCCTTCAGATTTTCTAGCTAGTAACAAGAGGTGCTTAAGGGCTTTCTGCATTGTTTTGCTTTTCTACCAGATATCTTTTGGCATTCAGAGTTTTAGACTATAGCTTTTTCTAACAGAATTTAATTTTATTTTTTTCCTTATCTGTTGAAAAGATAGAAAACTCCTGATAAACTTGATTTCCAGCTTTCAAAGAAGATAGCCCTTAAGCATCAGTAGCAAAGCATTCTTCTATTTGAAATCAAAAGAATATCTAGACAAAAGGAGGTTATTATTCTATATCATATTTATTGAAGATTTCATATGAGTTGATTAATATAATCATCTTAAATGATTGATATATTAAGAGCAGAATTATTTTATCATTTCAAGACCTTTTATTTTAGATATCTATATATAATATCTATAGTATAAATGTGAAAAATAATAAAGGCTGGTATAATAATATAAATTAGTATTTTAATTAAAGCCATGCTGATAGATAAAGTTATTAGACCACGCGCTTGTAAGAATTCAAAATTGCCGCCTCCATTTTGTTACCTCTTGTCTCTCCCCGAGCCTGCTAGCCAAGAGAGCCACTCCCTCCTAACCCAGGAGATTTAAACTCTTCTCTGCGTGGAGACGTAGGCCTCCCCACGCCCAAAGAACCGGAACCGGAAACCCGTTGGACCATGGGAAATGTAGTTTGATAATTTCCCCGTGTCCAGAAAATACATATATATACTTAAATATGACATCTCCCAAATTTCACTTTTACAATAGATATTTTAGATATTTAGCAATTTAGCTATGTCTTTATTTCTTGTGTATAGATCTGGGTCAGTGGTTTAGATCATGATATGCTCATAAATCAAAGAATTCTCATTCTTGTGTGCATCAATGAGTTTTTCATGGAGAAAATAGTCAGCACCTCAAAATTGCATTTTGAACCTGACCAGCTATAGGTTCTTGCCAATTATCCTATAAGTGAATTGGAATGATTCAGTATAACCCATTAACCCTCTTGGTAGTAGATGATTCATAGTGTTTGTCTTAAGCAGGTAAGATATTCTTTGGAAAAAATTAATTTTTTTTTCATTTCCCTAAATATTTTAAATTTAACATCAGTCTTCACAAGTAGGCACTCAAGTAGAAGAATCCTGGCTTTTTTTTTTTTTTTTTTCCAATTTTAAACCCTTAACTTCTGTGTATTCACTTATAGGTGGAAGATTGGTAAGGGTAGGCAATGGGGGTCAAGTGACTTGCCCAGGGTCACACAGCTGGGAAGTGTCTGAGGCCAGATTTGAACCTAGGACCTCCTGTCTCTAGGCCTGGCTCTCAATCCACTGAGCTACCCAGCTGCCCCTCCTGGCTTTCTTTTAAGTGTTTATTGTGCACTTGTATATCTCTTCTTCTGCCTATAATGTAACCTTTGGTTTCTAGTAAATTATCTACTTCTGGCTTCTAGTAAAAAAAATCCTACTTCTTTTGATTTAGCACTTCCAAGCAATGGTTAAATCTCTAGAGAAGGAAGCAGCCAGTGAGAAGCAGCAGTTGGTGGAGACTCACTTGGCTCGAGTTGAAGCTATGCTGAATGATCGTCGTCGCATGGCTCTAGAGAATTATCTGGCTGCCTTGCAGTCTGACCCACCACGGGTAAGCTGTGCTCAGAGTTAATGCCTGATGAAATACATTTTTGTTTAACAAGTTACCTCCTTTGGAGACTACTTTATGCCTGTGACTTTTTGTCAGTATGGAGGAGGGTAAACCCAAGTTGTGATCTAGTGCATCAGTAAACCTGTCTCCATGGTAGTTTTTGCTCAGATTGAAGTATATGGAGTAGAAATATAAAGCAGCCCCTCTAAATTGAATAGAACATTTAATATCCTAGCAGCTTTCCCTACCCTTCCCTGTAAGAAAAATGGGGCCTAAAATAACAAGAATTTGGTCTCCAAGCTAACTGTGAAAGGCTAGTGTTCTAAAGTGAGAGGGATTCATTCCCAGGGTTTCAAATTCTTCCATTCCATTCATTATTCTACCCTCAATCCTTGCTAAGCTTTTAGACTGGACATGTCCATATTCTTTTAAGAATAAGAATTGTGACCGCTATTTCTTAACTTTTACACTTTTGTATTGATAGATCAAGAGCTGATTAAAGGACAGACTGGTCTGTGGGGGGAGGGCAGTGAGAAGGCAAGAAAAATAGAACTGATGGGTTGAGATTAGAACTTCAGCTAATAATAGAGAAGAATTGTGTATATGCCCAATAAAAAGTTGGATTGTCCTTTTACTATGTCAGTGAAAAGAATTCTGAAACTTTTGACATCAGAGTAAATATGCAGAAGTTGAAGCACAACATTTAGTCTTTTCATTGTGGTTTTCTGTCTATTTCTAGTAGTTTATAATCACTGAATTTTTGCATTTCCCCCTTGCAGCCCCATCGTATCCTCCAGGCTCTGAGGCGTTATGTTCGAGCTGAAAATAAAGATCGCCTGCATACCATCCGCCATTACCAGCATGTATTGGCAGTTGACCCAGAAAAGGCTGCCCAGATGAAATCCCAGGTACAATAGAAATATTAAGAAAAATTATCAGATTGAGAGTGATTCTTAGTGGAAGTCATTGGAAAAACCTATTTAGCATTTCTTTAGTTAATTGGCTGGACATTAATAATATTTTGACATGCCAATCCATGGATAATGAGGTTTATGGGGTATGTTTCTTACATACTAAACACCTATGATGATCAGAAGTTTAGATTTATGTGTTTATATCTGAAAGAAATAATTTCCAAATTGACTCAATTTTTCAGCTTGGTTAGCTTCTGCTGACTTTGTATGTTGCCTGAAGTACTGTAGTACTAGTGTAATTTAGTGCATTGACTTGTAGTTTATTCACTTATAGCTGATGATGTAAGCTACATTATGTCAATAAACTTCTAGACTGGGAAATTCAGTGACATCTGGATAGTCCAGTAATCCATCCTAGTCATTGCTCACTGAAGTAGTTTAATGGAGGACAGGCCTTGCAGCTAAATCACTTTTGCTTGGTTAATTTTTCATGTAGTTATTAATATAATGCCATTGGGATCCTCAATATCTCTGTACATAAAATGTACTAATAATTAGCACTTTCCCATTGTTAGAATTAATTTTATGGAGCCTGAAAATTTGACATTACTGTTCTTTAGCTGACATTGAACATTTTAAAAGCTGTTTAGTCAGTGATAGAATTAGGGAACTTGTGGGACTAGGCAAGAAACGTATACATTTCGTAGACCAAGTATAACTTTGCCAGATCTATATCTGTTTTCTTAAATTTGCTACTCAGAGAGAATATTATTTAAATACTTAGATCATCTATGGCTTCTCTGGCACTCCTTTCACTAGTTAGTATAGATCACATCTTGCTCAGTGTGTTCCCTTCTTGTTCATCTTTCTTTCATAGTGGGAGCTACCTTCTCTACTTTTAGCATTTTGGAGATACTGGCAAGCATATTTGCCAAGTAAATGGACAGACGTCCTCTTTGTAGATCTTTTGCTACTACAAAGTTTTTAAACATTTTCCATTCAAAGCTGACTCTCTGGATATACAGCTAATTAGAATTTGTGGATTTACAGGCTGAGATATGTAAACAAGGAGAATTGTACTAGATTCTTGGCCTCTACTTTATAAGAATAGGTTATTCATTGTTTGACCTTATTCCCATCAGTATATTAACTTTTTTCCTTTTTTGCTGGTCGTATGTTTTCATTAGTAAATGAAGTCCCAGTGAGCACTGTGCTTTACGAGTGGAGCCTTAAAAGTTTCAAATGTCTTACCCAGGGTCAGACCGCCAGGATTGTAGAAACAGGACCAGAGCCCAGGGCCTTCTTGACTCTGAAGCCCCCCTTTTATTTTTTATCATGAATTCCATGCTGCCTCCTTGTGTTTTAAATTTAAATTAATTTTTCTCATATGAGTCACTAGGCTGCATTATGGATTCATATCACTGAACATGGTGGGTAAGGGGGACTTCTCCCATTGAGTATTCATAGCTCAGAAGAGCAGCAATCATGTTCTCAGCTAGCTTTTATTTCTCATGACCTCCAGATTCTTGATTGGCCTCATCAGGGGCATAAACCATTCTGTTATTCTTGCCCGTATAGCCTCCACTGCTAAAAAATCTGGAGGTGGTTATTCAGTTTGATCTCCATAGGATCCTGGAGGTGATGGACTTTTATGCCTTATAACCCGCCCACAGGTTGCTGTGCAAAGAAATTCATTTTGTTAGCTTTTGTCTCTTGCATTGTTCTTGCTGGTGTGTTCTCTATAGTCCTTTATTTCATTTGGAAAATGTATGCATCAACATACTTAAAGCAAGATGGGGTAGTAAAGTTCCATTTCAGCTTACATTATTTCTCCCAGGCACTCTGCTTTTCCATCAGTTTATTTGATTGACAGACTGGCAAATATAAAATTAAATTGCATTCATCCTTACTTTTAAAGGTCAGAGAGACTTTAATCTATAATAAAAGCAGTTCTCTTTAACTTAATTTTCCAGTTTAGGCATTTTGAATTCTTAACTTGGAGCACCCTCTGTAGGGAAAAATTTGTTAGTACAAGTTCAGTCATCCCTTGGACTCCCTAGGTAGGCGTTGTGGCTTCTGAAATATAGTATTTGGGTTTTGTTTCTATTTTTAAAAGTGGATCATAATTTTCCTTGCTGACTGTTAAAATGTTACAGCCTCCTCTCACATGATCAAGGTGGATAGTTATGTAAATAACCTTTGTATTTGACCTTGAAAAATTATTAGTATAAGTAATTAGCTAACAATGGTTTTTATAATATGTATCCTTATGGATTTTAATAATTGAATACTGTTTTTGTCCAGAACAGGAAGGAAGAGTTGGGCTTTGGGGTGACAATTAACTTTTAGCAATAGTTTTATCCTTTTTTTCTGAGATCTTATCATTTGTATCAGAGATACTAAAATTGTTTTGAGTTTACCTTTGTCTTTTTATGCAATTCTAGGGAGAGAGGAGTGCAGGAATAAAGAATTTGGGGTGATCCATGATTTGGATATTTTGGCCCCATAGAATTAAAATTACAGTTCAGAATAGGCTAGGTTAACCTTTTTTTTCCCCCAACCATGCAAATTAATTAGTATATATTTTAGGTTTAAAAATAAGTAATAGGCAGAGTTTTAAATGAAGTCTGTATCTAGGAATATTTTGATTAAGTTCCTGATAACTTCTGGGCATGAATTTTATATTTTATTACTAAAGAGTTAGCTTAGTCATTAGAGGTGAGGACATTCTTATTAGTAAATCTTGAGAGCTTGAAATTTTGAAAGGTCTGGAAATGTTTATGTGTTTTATCTTCCAGGGAAAAAGACTTTTGAGGTTGCTATTAAAAAATGAAAGCTACCAGCTTAACTATGTTTATGCCCGATTAGGTAATGACACATCTCCATGTAATTGAAGAGAGAAGAAATCAGAGCCTGTCCCTATTATACAAAGTACCTTATGTGGCCCAGGAAATCCAGGAAGAAATTGGTAGGTGCACCAACTAAGGTTTTTCCTTCTAAGATTAGTTGTTACTAATCATGGTGGGGAGAAACTAAGAGAGGATGAAAACAGAGTGTGATGAAACTGAGAATTATCATGCTAGTACTTCATACATTTGAAGACTAAAAACAAATTTTCTTTGTAGAACCTACATTCCAAGCTTAAGAAGGTAACATAGGAATCACTGTTCTGACTGATTCACAAATGCCTTCTGTTTCACTGACCGTGTAATAATTTGAGAACAGGAAGAATCTAAATCTAGGGTGTGAAAGTGGCCTGTTAATGTTTTTTTTTTTCCCACAACAGCTTTTCTCTGTGCTGTTTCTTCCCCATTCCCTTACCTTCAACCAAACCAAGAATATCTATTCCTCTAAAACCACATTAATTTGTACCTTAGAAATAATTTCCTTCTTTGAAAATCTCCGAAAACTAGTGGCTTGTGAAAAATAATTCTTTTTTTGCTCTTTACTTATTTTTTTTTAGATGAACTACTTCAGGAACAGCGTGCTGATATGGATCAGTTTACCTCATCCATCTCAGAGTCTCCAGTAGATGTCAGAGTTAGCTCTGAAGAAAGTGATGAAATTCCACCTTTTCACTCATTACATCCTTTCCCGTCCTTACCTGAGAGTGAAGGTGTGTATGGCTGAATATGTGACCTCTCTTCTGGTAGTAAGGACAATGAGCTCACTTATTCGAAACAGTGAGATGGGTTTGATGAGAAAGCAGGGAGGAGGGTTATGTCTGCATAAAGATTTCGAAAAGTTTTGAATGTTCACTGAAAGTCAACAAACTCCTGGGTCTAGTGCCCACTGAGAAGTATTTTTGACAGACTGCTTATGTGGGCATGTGTCATAGTCGTTGCATTAAATCCTTAGTTTTGTTACCAGAAAGGAGATGATGGGATGTCTAGAAAGAGCTGGTGGAATTGGGCTTTGCCTCCAGGTCACAAGATCAATAAGAATTCCCATTTTCTTGATTTTCTTGGCATGCAACAATATTTGATTAAGCAAGCAGTATTTAAGGGTGCCCTGGTTTCACTGCTTTATTTCTAAAGCTATCTTTGCCACCACACACGTTCCCCTCCCCATAACCTCAGAAATGTATACCTTTCTAGTTTGGCCACATTTCTAGGTTTCTTTCATGTTCTAAGTTAGACATCTAACTGGATACTTAGAAGTGACAATATTATTTTGTCAAAATGTCACAGATAATTCTAATTTAGATTTCTCCTTTTTTCCCCCTAAGGAATTCTATTCTGTTGCCTGAGCTTCATGAGCTTTTAGGGACACGTTATCCTTCAGTTACCCTCAAGGACTCATGAAATATCAGACTTTCCCCTCTTTTCCACCAGAATATTCTCTAACAAATCTTTAGGTCTTAATATTAAGATATTTCAGGAATTAAATTTAGGGAAGAATGGAATTTTTGTTTTGTTTTAAAGTTCTAAAACAAGAATCTTGAAGAGAGCCGTTTTCTTTTTCTTAATCTCCTCTTTTTTGCTATTTTGTGTTTGTTGTTCTCCCTTCTGCTAGACACCCAGCCGGATTTGTACCACCCAATGAAAAAAGGTTGGTTTGTAAAAGCTGCTCCTCCCTGTAAGCCTTCCATCACTTTCCACTTCCTCAGTGTGCTGGTAGTTTCATTTTATGTTTCATACCATCACCTGATTTTTTTTTTCCACCTCATTTTTCAGTTGTGGCACTGAGGGGTGCCAAAGTCGGCCCCACCTCATAGTGCTCAGGATTGGTCTAGCCTTCTTGCTGCATATCTGATGTTAGTTGAGGTCCATCCTGTTGGTGAGCTCATACATGTTTTTGGATTTAGTCTTGAATTATTGAGGGTTTTTTTTTTTTTTTTTTTGGTCAGAAAGAAGTATTAGTCTTTGCCTTTGATATCTTGTTCAGCATTTCTTCCATCATTTTTTATCCTTATTCTTTTTAGAAGTCCTTAGTTTTCACAAGGTTTTTCTCTCTAGTTTGTGGCATTCCATAAATCCTTAGAAATTATGATAGAAGAAATAGCTTATTTGGGAAATAAACTTGAAATTTAATTACTTCCGGAACTATCACCTTTTGAGAGGCAGCATGGTGTAATGGGAGAAACTCTGCCTTGGAGTCAGGAAGACTTAGTTCTCAGCCCTGCCTCTGTCAAGTAATATCTATGTGACTATGAGCAAGTCTCTGTCAAAAGTAACTTGAAGATTATAAACTACAAGTTGATTACTAATTCATACTTATGGGGAAAGTTTCCATAACAAGATTTGCCCATACCGGGGCAGTCATTTGTCATTGTTCTTTCCAAAACATTCCACATTTATATGTCTTCAGTTTACGTTTATACTTTTAGATAGTACAAGAATGATACCTGTTTTACTGTTGGAAGAAACTAGGAATGAGAGACTGTTCAGTTATGCAATTATTAAGTGTCAGAGCTGGTACTCAAAACCTCAATTTTCTTGGCTCCTATATCAAGTGCTCTTTCCACTGTATCATGCTCCTTCTCAACACTGGAACAGCACCTTGTTTATAAGATGATGGTTGTAGGACCCTTTATGTTTCTCTTAACAGCCTTTGGTAGCATCAGGAGAGTTAACTAATATTCTCTTGGTTGGAATCCTTATGTAAATATAATATGACCAACAGCACCCCATAAGCATTTTGTGGTGGTTAGAGGTAGTTAAATGTTAGCATGATCTCTGGTAGAGCATCTATCTAGGTGGGTCTGGATAGTACATTCATATGTGTGTATCCTTAGCTACCTCAGAGTGAATTTCCTATTTGAAATCAGTTTCCTAATTTAATTCAGTGGTCTAAGTAGATCACTGAAGATTTTTAGGGTCTCTTTCTTAGGAATTTGTCTACATTTAAATGTCACTTGGACTATTAGTGAAATTGAGTTGTTTCTCCAGAATTTTTTGAGAGAATGTTGTTGCTACGTTCTAGTTGATATGCCCTGTAGAATGTACTTCCTCAGTAGCAATAAATTACCTTAACATCTTAATTATTTCTTTAAGTAAATTGTTGACTTCTAAGCTATTACCTACCTCTTGGTTCTTAGAAATTACTTGTTCGACTGTTGAAGCCATAAAATCAAAATGAATTATTGTCATTTTAAAGAAACAGTTAAATTGTAGCACAAAAAGAATTAAGCCAGTCTCAATTGGTAGTTGGGCTTTTTATCTCATTTAACTTAATGCTGCCATTTATTTTTCTAAGCCTCTAACTTTATAAAATGGGAGCTTTAAAATTAGAATTCATTAACAGTGATCTTCCTGATTGAAGCAATAAATTTCCAGGTTTTTCTTTCTCAAATAGTTGGAGCACAGCTTTGCTGTCTCCTTGGCATTTTTGAGACAATAAAACCCGTCCTTATTTAACTTAACCAACAGCCGAGTCTGTAGTTCTTCCTTAAAAGGGAGGCTTGAGAAAAATTGTGCCCACTTTGGCTTCAATATAATGAGTTAATGCGTCATGAATTAGCAAAGCTGCAAACTCAGCAACTCTGGTAGCCCTATTATTAATTACTGAATGTTAAGAACAGTTTTAGTTTGTGAGCTGAAAAGCTTTGCTTCTCTGACTTAAGCTTTATTGTCCTTTTCTCTAGAAAGGACCATACCTTTGTACATGTCGATATTTGGATCTGATTTTGTTATTACTTTGTTATTACAATATGCCATCAGGCCTATTGGTTTAGAACTCTTTATTTTCCCTTCCTTCCCTTTGTAACTTCATCTCCTCTTTCTCTCTCTTCTCCTCCCCTCTTATACCCCCATTATCTTCTCTCTTTTCCTTTCCTAAGCCTATAATCAGTCTCTGTGTTTTCAAGCTAAAAATAATAGGGAATTTGTTCTCTTCTTGGGTTTTGTTTCTGTGGTTTTGCTCTGAGTTTGTTCACAGTGTGATACTCACTATGTCACAGCACCATAAATGTGTGATGTTGGCTGATGATATTCTGTGCTTGAAAGATATCCTCCCCGCCACCTTTATATTAGGAATTTTCCCTTCTCTGGGTCAATGGCTTGATTCATCTCTGATGGAGCAGCATTTCTGGACATTCTGAAGGTCACCAGCATTCCACTGCAGGAGCAGTTAGGGATTGATAGAAGATGATCAGCATTATGGCAGATTGTGTTATGTAGGTTATTCATTATACCCTGGGAATCTCTCAGCATTTCAGCTCCCATCTTTCTAGGTCAGTGCTGTCTTCCCTTCCATCATAACCATACCAGTCTTCCCAAAAGCACCAATGTCACTCCTCATTATAGTTCATAGTGCATCTCCTAAAATGTAAGAGAAAAAGCAATATAATAGCAGTTGTGTGTGATAGGCTCACTTATTTCTTCGGTGGTATTTGACGTTATGAGGTTTATATAGGCCAGCAAATTCTCAGAGCCTCATTAGCAATCTTTTTGTGCATAGGATCTGGTGTGGCAGAGCTTGATGGACTGATTGGCGCTGAAGAGAAAGTGATTAACAGCAAGAATAAAGTAGATGAGAATGTGGTGAGTCTTCTTTCTTTTCTCCCCTCTCATTTTCATTTTGAGAGTAATTAAAGTGAGTAGCATTGTTTCAGATGCTTTACAGATGATTAACCACATATGCATTATCCTTCTGGTGCCAGAATATGTAGTAGGTCTGGGCTGAAGCGACTTACAGACTTGCTATGCTGATTCACATCTGGGTTTGAAGAGGGAGTAGAGAACCTCTAGTACAGCAGTAGCAGGGCTTTTCATTGCCCATAGCTTGTTGAACCATGAATATATATTTCATGGCTGGAAAACTGAATGACATATTAGGTAGAGGCCACATTCAAGTGAATGGAGGGTTGGTAACCTGACTGAGGGGCAAGAGTTAGGTTTGACTCTCAGACTGCCTGGGGATTTGTCTTGTTTTCATGGCCCTATTCCTTAAAGCTTTAATTTCTGGGCTATATTTATTGAAGTTTAAAGCCAAATCTCCTGGCATTGTGGATCTCAAAATCTTCTACTATACCAAGGTGTGGCTAGTTTTTAAAGTAACCTTAATGCAGTGTCATGATAATGGAAAATTTTCATGACAGACTGAAGAGCTAACACTCTAAAACCACTTGGACAGCTGCAACAGTCTTGCCTACATACTTGTCCCTTAATTTGGGGGATGGAACATGGGCAATGCAAGTGGCTGGTGTCCAGAGGGATATATCAGACTTCCTCTGCCACATTCCTGTTGGTACAGAGGATAAACAACATCTCCCAAGTGTTCCATGCTAAATCTTCCCCTTCTGCACAGTCACTGATACCTTCATGACTGTTTTAGGTCATTGACGAAACCCTGGATGTTAAAGAAATGATTTTCAATGCTGAGAGAGTTGGAGGACTTATGGAAGAGCCGGTATGTATGTAGTCCCAGGGCATAGTGCCATTTCTTTCTGAGGCTTCTCTATTCCCCCTTCCTTCATTTAAGCTGGAAAGGAGACTTTCATTCAACCTACATTTAATATACTTTCAGCACTTCGTTTGATCCTGATTTTCACAGACCTCTGGGAGTTATAAGCGTAAAACTTTGTAGGGGCTTACACTTGGGCACATATTTGGCGTTTTGTACCAGAGTGTGTAAATATGTTCATTTGATTGAGAGCCATGAGATGTGTGTGTTGGTGTTGCATTATATATAAGGGAGAGCTGTAATGGTTTGTTATAGACAAACATTACTTGAGTGCCCTCAGGGGGCATGAGCTCCTAGGGAAGTGTTCATGTACAGAAGGTAACCTGAGGGTTCTTGCTGGTTTTTTCCCCTCTTGGTGGGTTGTTATTTCAGGAGTCTGAAGGATCACTACGAGATGACTTCAGCCTCAGCAGTAGTGCTCTCATTGGCTTACTGGTCATTGCAGTAGCCATTGCCACTGTCATCGTCATCAGTCTGGTGATGCTGAGGAAAAGGCAATACGGCACCATCAGCCATGGGATTGTGGAGGTAAGAAACCATGCTTTCTGTTACTTAGATTTGATTTTAGGCTTCTAGACTCTCCTAGGAGATATTTCCTGGAAGTTTATCATCTTAATCTCACATGTTTTGGACATATTGTTTTTAATTGGATTATTTATTAAATTATTAAGTCTTATGTAAAAGGTGCTCACAACTGAATTTATTTGTCCAAAACCAAACTGTTTATTTTCCCTAAGAACATACTCTTCCCTTGCATGCACTTTATTTTTATGATTATCTGTAATCATTCCCCTTCTATTCTCAGAATCTACTAGATAAAGTTCAAGCTTGATTCTTTCTTTCCCTAATTTCCATGAGTAGCTAAATAAGACTACTTATTCCCTTTTATCCTATACATGGAGCTAGAAGGTGACCAAGTGGAACTCACTTGTTTTGTAGATGAGAAAACAAGACCTGGGGTCACATAGCTAGTAAGTGTGACCCTTTAAACTATTATTCTCAGGCATGATTTTATCCTAGTGCCCTCCTTATTTCTCTGTAGTGCCTCTTCCCATCATGATCCCATCTCATGTTATTCTCTGGAATGTTCTCCCCTCCTTACTGAATTCTTACTCATCTTTTAAATCCCAATGAAATGCAAATAATTCTAAGAAGTCTTTCCTAATTTTTTCCTTCTTTGTACCCCTCTGATACACTTAATCTAGGTTTCATAAGAGGAGAGACCCCATACCATCTCATTTTTGTATCCCACTCACTATCTAATGCAAGTCATATGCTTTGCAGAGTAGCTGTTCTCTGAGCATTGCTTGAGTTGCTAAATTATTTCACAAGGATTAGGACTTAAAATATTAATTGAGATTTTGATTTTGCATATTGGAATAATAATAGGAAATGTTCCATTGGAATAAAGGGTCTTTATTTGGCTAAGAGATTTATTTTATTTCTTGAGATTAGGCAGTATACATTTTTTTTTGGTGGAGGGGTGGAGCAGATTGAGAGGAACAGATTATAAATTGGCCATGAAGATTTCCAATATTATATTTTCCTACTAGAAGAAGGAAGCATAATTCATTACACAGGAGTAATCAGCACAGTAGTTTCTTTCTTTTTTTAATTTTTTTTAAACCCTTACCTTCTATCTTGGAATCAATACTATGGATCGATTCTAAAGCAAAAGAACATTAAGGGCTGGACAATGGGAGTTAAGTGACTTGTCCAGGGTCACATAGCTAGAAAGTGTCTGAGGCCAGATTTGAACCCTGGACTTCCTATCTCCAGCCCTGGCTCTCTATCCACTAAGCCACCTACCTGCCCTGAGGTTCTCTCTCTATATATTTCCTCTTTACTCATAATTGGATCATCTTCCCACTACTATTTATTGAAAGAGGAAATTTAATGTTATTTGCCATATAGATTACAAACTTAGGTTTGGGATCCTGAATTAAATTGTTTCAAACACATCTTCTTGAGCAAAGGAAATTCAGACTCACACCTGTTTGGTGGTGGATTTCCACTGTCATATATTTGAAGGTCCAGTTACTTTAAATTGTGTAGCCTTGACTCTTCCTCTGTACTCCTTTTCCAGGTTGACCCAATGCTCACTCCTGAGGAGCGCCACCTGAACAAAATGCAGAACCATGGCTATGAGAATCCAACTTACAAATACTTGGAGCAGATGCAGATTTAAATGATGTGAAAATGCAGCACTCCTGGTGGGAAAGAAGATGGTAAAAGGCGGGCCAAAAGGGGTCCAGTGTTTTGGATCAACTACTGACCAACTGTTGCTTTAAGAGGATTTCATCTTACATTCAGAATTCCTGGATCATTAAGACTATAAGTACTACTGTAGAGTTGCAATTTCCATTCTTTTAAATGGGTGAAAAATGATAATATAACTATATGATATATAAATCTTCTTAAATGAAATGAAAATTGATCTATTGCAGATATATGACTGTAGTTTTTTCTTTTTTTTAAAATTAATCTGAAAATCCAATTCTATTGTATGTCTCACACAAGCTCTCTATATAAATGGAAGATGTTGATTTTTATTTCTGATAGACTGTATATGAAGGTCGTTTGTACCAGCTGCATTGTATAAATGAACTTGTAGCTCATTTATCATTCTGGCTTTTATATATAAAAGCAGTATTCCTTTAAATGAACTTGTGGAAAGTTGCAAACTCATCAAACAAAAGGTAGAGATGTGGTCCTCGGCCACTATAGCACGTTATGTGGCATCTCTTCAACCTTCCTTTTTTAAAGAACTAGTTTCTTAGCGATCTGGTGCTTCCACTGCTGGGTAACTTGGTGTTTGCATGCACCAGGACATTTGAAGAACCTATCATTGTGTTGCCAGGTCCTTTCGCCAGCATGATGTACACAGATGGGGGGTAGCCATAACCACTTTCCTTCTAAAGTCTGTTTTCTTTTCAGTCTGTGCAGTTGTGCTCAGTGCTTTGCCATCCCTCCCTGGTCTGATTTGTAACTTTCTTTCCCTTTCCTCAAAAAAAGCAAGTTCATATTTGGCTTTTTACCTTCCTTGAACAAAGCTTTGAATTTTCGCCTTCTTTGGCATTTGTCCTTTTAAATATGCTTTAATCTCACTACCTCTCCCTTACCCTTGTCACCAGGTTATTTGGTGTCCACCTGAAGAAGATGCATAGTCATTGAGGGGCTAGGCTGCTTATAATCCTCTCCCTGCCCCATAAGTCATTGGATAACAAATTTTGAATGTTTGCTTTCGTTTGGAAAAAGGATACTGCAACTTTTATAGAAAACTGGATCTATAGACACCATGGAGAGCAGTGACAATTTTCGTTGCATTCACCATCATGTCTTTGTAATGCTTGTATAGTTGATGTTGATGCTCACAGCTTTTTTTAAATTTGGAGGTTCTGGTAACCTGTGGTGTATTTTTTCTATTTTCCTGTGACTTTGGGTTTTCCCCCCTTTTTCCCTTTCCCATCCATGTCTCTCCCACTATGCACAGATTAAACTTAACCTGCAAACTCCTTAGTGTGGTCTGTGGGGAATGTACAAAGTTTAAACACATCAATAAACACTTTAACTTCCAGAGAGACTCTTTGCTTTATTCATTAGCATTTGTTTTTAATTTCTTAATGTTTGTATCTTTCCACAAAAGGTGATCGTTTCATTGGAGTGTTTCAGATTAGTGTAATTATTTAAAGATATCCATAGGTTCTGAGCCTAGAACTATTACTATGGTGGACATTTTTTATGCTGAATATTTAGAGCAGTGATGGCAAACCTTTTAGAGACTGAGTGCCCAAACTGCAACCCTTGCCCTGCCTTACCCCAGATAGGGGAGGGAGGAAGGGCTTGCACTGGGGTGCTGGGCAGAGTGGCAGGTGATGGGAGAAATGTTCTCAGGGGTGTGTGGAAAGGGGGAAGGGAGCAGCCTCCTCCAGCATGCATGCCATAGGTTCACCAATATGGATCTAGAAGATCTTTATGTAACAATCAGATCTCCCTTCATTAATGTAGAATCACACCTAGCCTTTGATTTAGTTTGGTATGTAAAGGAGTTCAGTGACTTGCCCAGGTTCACATAGGTGTAAAGTGTCAAAGATGGGCTTTTAATCCCTGGTTAACATTGCCTACAAACACTGCCTCTTTAACATTTAAAAAAATAAAAGTTAGGAAATCTGCTTTATGAATATTCATCTTGAAATACTTTTTGGATTTTTTGAGGCATGATATCTGAAAGAATAAACAAGGCCTGTATTTGAATTTCTAGTCAGTTAATTTCTGTAGCCTTCCACCACTAGAGGTCCCCAGCCTCTCGTTCAAGGTCCTGAAGGAGGGTGGCATTGTTTGCTTATTTGACCTACCACAAATCCCATGCATGCACAGACTTTCCATATTTGGGGGGGAGGGGGGGAGGGCTTAAAAAGCAACTAGTCTAACAAAACCTGAGGTCTAAAAAAAGTGAGGATGACTGGCCCATTGGCACAAAATTCACAATGGAAGAACCAAGACTCAAATTCAGGCTTCCCAATACCTCCCAAGACTTTCATTATTCTTTCCAGTATGCTATTTTCCCATGGGTGCTTCTCTAGTGCAACTTACAGGAATGGAATCTGAAGGAAATTTGAGGCACTTGATCTAGCAGAACGTGCTCTTTTTGGGGGGTAGGTGATTAAAATTTTTTTCCCATTTAACCAACCTTCAATCCTCAGTTGAAAAAGAAAGAATAGCAACGTTCTTGTTACAAAACATATTTCCACATTGCCAGACCCCAAAAAATAAATAATCATGATTCTGGGTCTGGCACCTACCTATCTGTCAAGAAGTTGAGTTGCATGTTTACCATCAATCTTCTGAAATGATGATTTGATTATTGTTTGGGAGTTGTTAAGCCTTTCAAAATTTGTTTGTTTTTACAATATTTTTATTGCTTGTTTCTCCCTTTCCTTAGATCAATTCATACAAGTCTTCCCTGGTTTCTCAGAAATTTCCCTTTCATCATTTCTTACAGTACAATTATATGCTATTACATTCATATATCACAACTTGTTCAGCCACTCATTAGTTGATTATAATTGGAGATCCCCTCAGTTTCCACTTTTGCCACCACAAAAAAAAAAGCTACTATAAATAATTTTGTATATGTGGGCCTTTTTCTTCGAAGTCTTTGGAGCATAGACCTAGTAGTCATATCACTGAGAAAAAAAAAGTATATGTCACAGTTTAATAACTCAATTTAGTAATAATAGTTTCAAATTGCTTTCTGGAATAGTTGGACTAGTTTATGGATCCAACAACAGTGGGTAATTATGCCTGCTTTCCCACAGCCCCTACAACAGTTGGCATTTCCTTTTTTGTCAGCATTGCCAATCTGATGCCTTATGAGATTGAACTTCAGTTTTAATTTGCATTTCTTAATTGATGATTTTTGAGCAGTTTTTTTTCATATGACCATTTCAAAAGTGAAATTTATTATTTTTAATTTTATTTAAAAAATTAAATTCAGAATTCTCTCCCTACCCATTTGAGAAGGTAAACAAAATGACATCAATCATACATATGAAGTCATGCAAAGCATATTTCCATATAAGCCATATTGCAAAAAAAATAATAAAGCAAAGAAGTTATACTTTGATCATTCTTAGAGTTCATTAGTTCCCTCTTGGGAGGTGGATAGCATTTTCCTATTAGTAGTCAAGTCTTTCACAATTCATCATAACAACATTGATGTTACAGTGCACAATGATCTTCCACATCTCACTTCACTTTGTTACAATTCATATAGGTCTTCCCATGTTTTTTCTAAAACCTCCCCCATATCGTTTCTTATAGCACAATAATACTTTATTAAATAATACTTGTTCAACCATTTCTCAACTGATGCACATCCCCCTAGTTTCTAATTCTTTGTCACCACAAAAGGAGCTGCTCTATATATTTTTGTGCATATAGGTCAATTTCCTTTGATTGTTTTTTTTTTTTAAACCCTTACCTTTCGTCTTGGAGTCAATACTGTATATTGGCTCCAGGCAGAAGAATGGTAAGGGTAGGAAATGGGGGTCAAATGACTTGCCCAGGGTACACAGCTGGGAAGTATCTGAAGCCAGATTTGAACCTAGGACCTTCCATCTCTAACCCTGGTTCTTAATCCACTGAACTACCCAGCTGCCCCCTCCTTTGATGTTTTTGGAGTATAGACCTAATAGTGGTATTGCTGAGTAAAAGGATATACACAGTTTTATAGCTCTTTGAACATAGTTCCAAATTATTCTCCAGAATGATTTGAGTGGTTCTTAAATCCACCAGCAGTTTATTGCTGTCTATTTTCTTTCAATACCTGGCATTTATTATTTCTGATAAGGGTGAGGTAGTATTCAAGAGTTGTCTTAATTTTCATTTCTCTAATCCATAGTGATTTTAGAACATTTTTTCATTTGATGATTGCTTTGTTTTTTCTTTTGAAAGCTGCCTATTTGTATCCTTTTTTTATTTTATCAGAATGACTTTCATTGTTAATAATTTGACTCAGATCCTTATAAATGAAACTTGGTATAAAATTTTATATTCATTGTTTATGGGACCTTTTAACAAAATGTAGTTTCCCTGATGATCTCTTTTAAGTAGGTCTATTTTCTTTTGTTTAAGACCATGATTACCCCATTGCCTCTTTTTTTTTTTTTTAATTGCAGCTGAAGCATATTCTGCTTTAGCACTCCTTTTTAACTCTGTATGTCTTTCTGTTTCAAGCGTATCTTTTGTAAATGATATATTGTTGGATTCTGGTTTGTAATCCATTTTGCTATCTGCTTTTTATGAGTGAACTCATCCTATTCACATGCACAGTTATATATATATTTCTTGTTCCCTATTTAGTCAGATAGATTTCTTTACTCAGTTGAGTGAGCATGTGTGTATATGTATTTATATATATATATATTTTTTTTTTTTCTTCTTCCCTCTTTGAATCAGTTCCATTGAGAGTAGGGTTCAAGCATTGCTTCCTACCCCATCCCTATTTTCTTCCCTTCTATTGTAAACACTTTTTGTTGAATGCTGCCTTTGTGAGAAAAAATCCCCATTCTTCCCCTCTTCTCCCTTCTCCCAGTATACCCCTCTTTCTTGCCTTTTTTAAAATTTTGAGATCATCCCAGCATAATTGGCTTACATCTATGCCTTTTGTCTATATAGATTTATAACTGTCCTAATAGTGATAAAGTTCTTAATTTTAGGTATCTGATTTCTGTTTAGAAATCTGAATAGTTTAAACATATTAAGTCCCTCATCTTTTTGTTTTCCTGCTTATTTTCTTATGCTTCTCTTGAGGTCTGTGTTGTATTTTTCTGCTCTGATATTTTCATTAAGAATGCTTGGTTAAAAAATGAATATTAATAAATGTTAAAAAAAAAAAGAAAAAAAGTGCTTGGAAAGCCTCAATTTCATTTAATATCCATTTTTCCCCCTGAAAGATTATACTCAGTATTGGGTAGATTATCCTTACTTGTAATCCTAGCTCTTTTGCTTTCTGAAATGACATTCTTAGCCTTCCATTACCTTAACATGGAAGCTACAGAATATTGTATGACCCTGTCTGTGTCTCCACAATATTTGAATTCTTCTAGCTGCTTGCAATATTTTCTCCTTTATCTGAGTTTTCTGAAATTTGGCTATAATTTTCCTAGGAGTTTCCTTTTTTTGGATCCCTTTCAGGATTAATGGGATTTTTTATTTTTTTAACTTTGAGTCTCAAATTCTCTCCATTCCTTCCTGCCCACCCTCCCTCCCCCCATGGTAAATAATCTGATATAGATTTTATATGTGCAACCATGTATAACATTTTCTCAATATTAGTCCTCTGCATACAAACTCATAAAAAATGAAGCAAGGAAGTGAAACATAGTATATACTTTGGTGTGGATTCAGATTCTATTTGTTGTTTTTCAGGAAGCAGTTGGCTTTTTTTTAATCATGAGTCCTTTAGGATTGTTTCAGATCATTATATTTCTGAGAATAGTTAAGTTATTGACTGTTGTTCATAGTAGAATATTGCTGTCACTGTGTACGGCATTTTGGTTCTGCTTATTTCACTTTTATATTAGTTCATATAGGTCTTTTCAAGTATTTTCTGCAATTTTCTTGCTTGCTATTTCTCATAGCACAGTAGCATTCCATCATAATCCTGTTACAATTTAGCATATCTATTCCCCAGTTGATGAATATTCGCTCACTTTCCAATTCTTTGCCTCCACAAAAAGTTGTTTTAAAATATTTTTGTATATATGGGTCCTTTTCCGTTTTTGTTTTTTATGTCTTTGAGGTACAGATATAGTAATGATATTGCTGGGTCAAAGTGGGGTATGTACTGTTTTATAGCTTTTTGGGCATAGATCCAAGTTGCTCTCCATAATGATTAAATTAGTTCAAGACTTCCCCAAAAGTCCATTAGTGTCTCAATTTTCCCAGATCCCCTCCAAATTTTGTCATTTTCCTTTTCTTTCTTAATAGCCAATCTGATAAGTATGGGGTTTTTGGTACCTCAGAATTATTTTAATTTGCATTTCTTTAATAGGGATTTTTAGAGGTTTTTTTCCATGACTTATAGAGCTTTAATTACTTTTGTCTATGAACAGCTTGTTCATATCTTTTGACCATTTATCAATTGGGAAATGACTTGTATTCTTAAATATTTGACTCATTTAAGAAATGAAACCTTGATTAGAGATTTATAAAAAGAAAATTTTCCTCATTATGATTATTGTGTACTATCCTCCATCCATATTTTCACTCCCATTTATCCTATTTTCCTTTCATTCTGTCCATCCTCAAAAGTGTTTAGCTTCTGACCACCACCTCCCCCAATTTGTGCTTTCTTCAGTCGGCCCCACCCATTTTCTTATCCCTTTCCCTCCAACTTTCCTGTAGGGTAAGATAGTTTTATGGACCCAATTAAGTATATATATAATTTTCCCTCTTTGAACCAATTCATATGAGAACAAAGTTCAAGCACACTCCTCCCTACTTCTTCCATCTTCTCCACTGTAAAACTCTTTCATGACTTTTATGCAATATAATTTATTCCATTTCTATATCTCCCTTCCCTCTTCTCCCAATGCTTCCTCTTTTCCACCCCTTAATTTGATTTTTTTAGATACTGTCCCATATTATTCAACTCACACCCTTGCCCTCTTTCTATGTATATTTAAAAGTTCTTGAGAGTTATAAGTATCACCTTCCCATGTAGAGATGTCAATAAATAGTTTAATTGTATTGAATTTCTTGATTTCTTTTTCCAATTCACCTTTGTATGCTTCTCTTGAGTCTTGCATTTGAAGGTCAAATTTTCTATTCTATTATGGTCTTTTCATTAGGAATGCTCGAAAGTCTTCTATTTCATTGAATATCCATTCTCCACCACCCTCCCACCCCACCTCCCAAAGGATTGTACTGTTTTACTGGATAGGTGATTCTTGGTTGTAGTCTAGCTCCTTTGTCCTCTGGAATATCATGTTCCAGAATACCATCTTCCAGAATATCATCTTCCAATCCTTTAATGTTGAAGCTGTTAAATCTTTTGTTTTCCTGGCTGTGGCTCCAGGATAATTGAATTGTTTCTTTTTGACTGCTTACAATATTTTCTCCTTTACCTAGGAGTTCTGGGAGTTTTCATTTGAAGATCTCTTTACGGAAGAGATCAGTAAATTCTTTCAATTTCAGTTTTGCCCTCTGGTTCTAGAACATCAGGGCAGATTTACTTGATAATTTCTTGAAAGGTGATGTCTAAGCTCTTTTGTTTTGATCATGGTTTTCAGGTAGTCCAATAATTCTTAGATTTTTTTTTTTTCTCTTGGATATATTTTTCAAGTCAAGTGTTTTTCCACTGAAATATTTAATATATTCTCTTCTTTTTTTAAACATTGTTTTATTGTTTCCTGATGTCTCACTGAGTTAATACCTTCCACTTACCCAATTATAATTTTTAAAGCATTATTTTTCTTTAGTGAACTTTTATACCTCTTTGTATTTGACCAGTATTTTTTTTTTTAAACTCTTACCTTCCATCTTGGAGTCAATACTGTGTATTGACTTATAGGCAGAAGAATGGTAAGGGTAGGCAATGGGGGTCAAGTGACTTGCCCAGGGTCACACAGCTGGGAAGTGTCTGAGGCCAGATTTGAACCTAGGACCTCCCGTCTCTAGGCCTGACTCTCAATCCACTGAGCTACCCAGCTGCCCCCTAGTATTTTTTTTTAAAGTCTTGAGTGAATTTTTGTTCTTCTTTTGCCATTAGGCCAATTCTGTTTTTTAAGGTGTGTAAGAAGGGGTGAGTTTAGGAGGATGGAGGTATAGTTGGTAACTCCCTGGTTGATATATAAGGGCCACTTCTCCCTCACAGCCACCCCTCCTTATTAGGGAGAAAAATGGGGTTTCTTGAGAAATAGGGTTCCTTTAGATAATCGTGCCAGGGGTAGGGTAGTTAGAGGAATGTATTCTCTATAAGCCAGGGGTCGGCAACGGATGCCTCTTGAGCCATATCTGACTCCACCTCCCAACCGGTCAGTCTGGGCAGAGCCCCAGGATGTGCCCCAGGGGGCCCTTCAGCTCCCACCCCATATTTCAGCGCTTTCCACCTCCATCCTCCTCCTTCTGCAGGCGTTTATGGCTCTCAAGGCCAAAAAGGTCGCCGACCGTTGCTATAAGTGAAAACAAATGTGACCCGAATAAAATGTTCGTGTCGAGCTGTGCAAACTGAAGCCTCCCCTGATATTCCCAACAGGAGTCAGATTCTAAAATGGAGATCTGTTTTCCTTCCTCCCTCAACCCACAGTTCTGTTTCCCCATCCAATATAGTTATACGGATCTGACTAAAGAAACTGGTAAGGGTTTTTAAGAACAAATAAATCAAGGGGTGTAAGATGAAGGTGTCTGGGAAAAGGAGGTACTGGTGATTCCCTAAATCCCCTTTCAGTCCTTGATGGGGCAGGGTACCCACAGAGATTCTTCTTCTATGTTCCCCAAATCCCAGCTTCTCTGACCCAATCCCAAATGACAGTCCTACAACTAAAATTATTGCTAACTCAAGGGAAATATAGCAAGGCAATGTCCAAGGCAAGTTTTGTGGGTCCCAGCGGTTGGCTCCCCACAGAAGTCCAGACCCCCTGGCCAAACTGAAGAAACTGATATTATATATTCTCCAGTGTAATTAGAAACCGATAGAGATCAAGTGGAATGGTTTATCTTTACAGAAGGTCTCAGAAAACACTCCAGATTTCACAGTTCCCAAAATCCAACCTTCCTCCTGATCTGTCAACCCCAAAGCTTCCAATGATCAGTTGGTTCTTCTCCCATAAGTCTTTTCATCAGGCCAACTGACTCTCCACCTTCTGTATTCCATCTGTCAGTTCCAAATTTATATGACTTGCCTACCTTCTTATAAGTATTAGTATTTTTTTGGTGTGTGCGTGCGTATCTCTCAAGCTGTTAATTCTCTTTTAGTAATTTTCTTACATAATTCTAATTTCTTTTCCTAATTTTCCTCCACCATTCTTATCTTTTTAACTTTCTTAGGAATTCTTGCTGGCCTTGGTTACAACAGTATTTTTCTTTGAGGCTTTGTTATATCTGTTTTCACACAGTTGTCTTTTTATAAGTTTGGGTCTTGGTCTTCCCTGCTACCACAGTAAATTTTAATAGTCAAGTTTGTGTGTGTGTGTGTGTGTGTGTGTGTGTGTGTGTTCATTTCACTAGTCTATTTCTTGATTTTGAACTTTGTGTTAAAAAGTGGGCTCTGTTCCTTTGGGGATGAATAAGGTTCATTCCCAAGCTTCAGACTTTTTTGTGCAGTTGTTAACAGAACTAGTTCTGGGGGGTCTGCAAGTTTTCAGTGCTTTCAGTGGTGTGATCCAAAGAGAGGAGTCAAGAAGAACTTTAACTAGGAATCAGTCTAAAAGGTTGTCGCTGCTCTCCTTTTCCTTCTCTCTCTCTCTCTCTCTCTCTCTCTCTCTCTCTCTCTCTCTCTCTCTCTCTCTCTCTCTCTCTCTCTCTCTCTCTCTC
>NC_058132.1:157301959-157324308 GCF_016433145.1 Gracilinanus agilis | reverse complement strand
CTCTCTCTCTCTCTCTCTCCCTCTCTCTTTAAACCCCTTCCTTCCATCTTGGAGTCAATACTGTGTATTGGCTCCAAGGCAGAAGAGTGGTAAGGGCTAGGCAATATGGGTTAAGTGACTTGCCTAGAATCACACAGCTGGGAAGTGTCTGAGGCCAGATTTGAATTTAGGACCTCCCGTCTCTAGGTCTGGCTCTCAATCCCACTGAGCTACCCAGCTGCACAATGCATTCCCCCCCACCTCCCGCCCCCCTTCTCTTAACCCAGCAAAAGCTTGTGTTTCTCTGCAGGCAGAATCTCTAGCATTCTCTTAGCCCAAGAACTGCTCTTTCCTCTCCTGCAGCCAGAAGTGCTCATCTTGGCCATGTAACCTTGACCAGCACTGCTACTTCCTTGTGACTGACCATAACCACTTTCCACCCTGGCCTATGACCCTGAACTCCTTATTAACAGTGGTCAGTTAGTGCCAGCAGCATTCTGTGCCAGCAAAAGATCCCTAGCTATCTCTTTCGGACCAGTTGTCCAACCTCCTTACTGTCTCTGGATGAGAGTTCTGGAAGCTGCTGCTGCCTCTGAGTTTTACTGCTAGTGTTTCTGGATCATGTTCTGTGCTCTGTGGCAGAACCCACCCCAGTGTCACAGACCTGTCCTCATCTCCTGAGTTGTCTTAGGCTGGAAAAATGTCTCACTCCAACCTTTTGTTGTCTTTGCTGCTTCAAAATTTGATTCAAGGTGTTATGTTGGGAGAGTTCACTGTCTTCCACCATCTTGCATGGGACCTCGTGACTTTTGATAGCTTAAATTTCTTTCATTGAAAATTACCATTCACGTCCTTGGGCCACTTACCGATTGAGTTCAGAGAACCCACTCTTAATTTAACATAAACCTTATGACAGATGCTTCATGCATTTAAATGAGCACTTAGAAGCATTCCCTAAAATAGGGAGTATTCATTTTGAGACTTTATCCAGGAAGAACTCTCACTGGGAACTAGTCTAACAGGCTGTGCTAGTGTTTGCACATCAGTCCCTCCCTCCTACACTGGTCCTTTCTTAGGACCATCCATGAAGGTCATAAAGAGGAAAAAAAAGTTTTCTTAGCTAACCATAGGGACATTGCTAGAAGGCTCACCTCACATCATATCCTTTGACCCGGAGGGAATACTTAGCATTTGTTGGTTATCTGACATCAAAGATACCTAGGAAATCAGTAGGGTCCACATCCTTCTAATTTGCTCATAAATTGGGGTAGATTTTCAGGGACTAATTAGGTTCATAATTACAATCCAATGGGATCCTGGGATTTTCAGAATTCCATTTTTCAGCTCTGTGAATGATATTGTCACGTAGAGATTAAATGCTGACAAAATCGCATTGTAAATCCTGCCTATGTGTACTTGGACTTTTTCTAATATGGGGTTAGGTAGGGTTAAGGGACAGCCCATAGGCCAGTGTGGTGAAAGAACACTGAATTTGACTCCACCAACATGAGTTTTAAATTCTCACATTAGTTAACATAATAGCCTTGAGTAAACAGTGGAAACATTGTAGACTTTTAGCTTCCTTATTGGCAGATTTGGGGGGAAAGGGGTGGTTCTAAATGGACTCTGAGATTTTTTCATTCCAAGTAATTCTCCCATTGTTACCCAATCAGTAGTAAAACCCTGGAGTCTTGTCCCAACTAGCATAATCTCCTGAATGAGCCAACCTTCCCCTACATACGTATGGGCCAATCTTGTTGAATAACTACCCACATACTAAATTTATGGCTTTTTATATTTAACTAGTGAAGCATTTTACAGATGTAGGTAACACTTTTAGTGGATATGCTTCCTCCAAGAATATCTAATTGCTTTACATTAAGCCAGTTTCTATCTTGATACCTACTCACACAGCAGCCCTGCCTCCTGCCCCCCAGATCTGGTATTGGGAAAAGTTGTATTCATTTACTGGTAGTTTCCGCTTCTGTGACTCATACCCTGATCTCACAAGAATGTGGCCCTGCCACCTTCTACTAGTCTCAGGTGCCTACAGATTTCTCGGGTGGATTTTCCCTCTGTAATTATTAACAAGCCAAGATTCTAGCAGGTGTGCAAATCAGATCATGTGGGTCATCAGTACTATGGTATAGGCAAATTCTCAGTTACCATGACAAGCTTTTGCTTTAGTTTGGCCTGAGACATTAAAAGAACTTAAATGTATACTTTTGAGGGGACTAGGATCAGGAACTCTCTTCCACAGGAATAGTCCCTATTCGAGCTATATTAGGTTAAGGTGGCTAATGGGGGGGGGGGAATGGGGAGAAGAAATTCAAATAATTTTAGAACTAGAAGGAATTTAGGATATCATGTTTAATTGCTTAATTTGAAAGTAAAATTATCCAGTCCTCACTTTCTAAGGCATAGTTAGAATCACACTGGATAGCATCCTTTATCCCCTTAATTCCAATTCTAGAACTGAGAAAGATCACCTTTCTCTTCTCCCTGATTTTCAGGGCTCAGAGGGAGCCTTTGTGCTGATTAAGTTTGGTGCTGCCCAGAAGCTTACCACTGCTGCTCAGTGGAGGCAGGCACATTTTTACTTTTGTTTTTGAGTTCTCAAGACTGAGGGGGTAATTAATAAATGGCTGATTGGTTTCTTAGGAGGAAGAGATAAAAAAAATAGTAGGTGTATAGGAAACAAAAATGGAGGCAAATCAAAAAAATCCTTGGAGAAAGAAGTTGGCTTGCCAAAATATTTCGACAACTTATTATCCTATTAAGTAACAAACATTCATCCCCAGAAAAATCTGGTAGCAGCAAACAACTGCTGGGTCAACATCAGTTTTGTTCATAAGGGCTCCAGAGAAGGTTTAGGAAATTGGAACCCTTTCCAAAGAGGTTTAACATCCATATCTGAGAAACTGGTTGAAACTATCATGGAATGATCACTTAGCACAAATAAGGAAAACATGCTCGATTCATCAGTTTGTTGTTTTGGAGATACATAGGCATAAAGATACAGAAAAAATACAAAGCATGTTTTATTTTGACTTTGAAAAAGCCTTTGACAAATTGAATTGCCATGGATTCAGAGAAAAATAAAGGATAGGAATAAAAGAGTTCCCCTTCACCTTCCCACACAATTTCAGTTTCCACTTTCGACATCACTGGGTCCACTTTGCTTTGAAATCTTTTGAAACCTTTCCAAGCTGCTCCATCCTGTTTTAGCTATAGTTGGAATATAGCAAAGTTGCCTGTCTCTTCTTCCTGTTTCCATTTGCTCTTCTCTGAACAGTAGTGCCAGGTTATCTTTTTTTTAAAGCCCTATTAGCTTTCTGTGTATGAATCAGCCCCCCAAATGTCCAAGTGCTGATTTTTCCCCCTCCACATTAAAAAGGTGAGCATCATGCTACAGAAGAGTCCCACAAGTATTTGACACATTCTCCCAACATCTTTATGGGTAAGATGGTACAATGAGGACCAGATCATAGCTTTAGAGAAGTGATTCCCAAAGTGGGCGCTACCACCCCCTGGTGGGTGCTACAGCGATCCAGGAAGGCGGTGATGGCCACGGTTGCATTTATTTTTCCTATTAATTGCTATTAAAACTTTTAAAAAATTAATTTCTAGGGGAATAAGTAATATTTTTTCTGGAAAGGGGGCGGTAGGCCAAAAAAGTTTGGGAACCACTGCTTTAGAGCTAGAAGGAAATGTGCGAACTATCTATCTAGTCAGCTACCCACCACCTTCCACCTCATTTTACAGATGAAAAGTTGAAGTGACTTTACTGAAGTCCCAGATGTAGTGAGCATCAGAAGCAGGTCCTGCCCTCAAAGTGCTTATGTTCTGCAAGGAAATTGGACAGGTACACAGAGAGGTAAATAGAAGCTACTTTGAGAACAAGGTAGATAACAAAGCTTTTGCATAGGAAGTGGCATTTGGACTGAGCCTTGGAGGAACCTGAAGAGTAAGGGAAAGGGGAAGAGAATGCATTCTAGGCACATTCCAAGGCAGAAGGTGAAAATTCAGCTTCAGAAAGTAGCAGAGGTCAGTCTAGCTTGTATGGTAGAGGGCACGAAGGAAGTAAAATGAGAAAGATCAGTAGAAATCAGATTGGCAAGGGCTTTAAGTACAAAATTAAGGATCTGGTGTTTTATCCTAGAGGTATCAATGAGCTCCTGAAGATTTTTGAGCAGGAGAAGGAAAAAGAGAAAATATGGGGAGAAGTAGAAAAAAGGAGCCGGTCTGTGCTTTAAGAAGATTGTCTTGGCAGGTGTGTAAAAGATGAATATAAGAAGAGAGAACAAGAAACTTAAAATAATCCAGATGAGAGATGATGTGGGGCTTAAACTGTAGTAGTTGGCATATTAGCAGAGAATAATGGACAGATGGGAGAGATAAGTGGAAAAGTCCTGCCCTTAGGTTCCAAAAATATACTTGCTTGTACAGGATGGGGAAATGTGGCTCGATAATAGTTCATATGAAAATTACCTGTATTCATTCACAAGCTCAACATCTGTCAACATTGTGGCACAGATGTTAGAGAAACTCAGACGATCTTCAGCTCCATTTGTAGAAGAATATAAATTGGAATAGTGATAATTCCACTGGTTTCCATCCTAACCCTGATCAGACCACACTTACTGGGATTATTGTGTTCAGTTCTTATCCCTCATTGGAGGAGAGGTGGTGGTACCTAATGGACAGAGAGCTGGCCTTGGGGCTTTGTTTCCAGATTTGATCCTGACATTCTCCCTGGGTAACCCTGAGCAAGTAACAGCTTAGTATCTGAAGCAGCTCTCAAATAAGTTTGCCTACCTGCATTTATATAACACTTTAAAGTTTGCACAAGTATTATCTCATTTTATCCTCACAACAACCCTAAGAGGCTATGATACACAGATAAGAAAACAAAGGGAGATATGTCCATTCACACAGTTAGTAAATGTCTGAGGCAGGATTTGAACTCAATTCTTGACTCCTGGTATTGGCTACCTAGCTGCCTTATATTAGTGGAGTTCCTTCATCTAGAGTTAGCAAATCCATTCTAAAAAATGGTTAAAATGGGGGGCAGCTGGGTAGCTCAGTGGATGGAGAGCCAGACCTAGAGACGGGAGGTCCTAGGTTCAAATCTGGCCTCAGACACTTCCCAGCTGTGTGACCCTGTGCAAGTCACTTGACCCCCATTGCCTACCCTTACCACTCTTCTGCCTTGGAGCCAATACACAGTATTGACTCCAAGATGGAAGGTAAGGGTTTAAAAAAAAAATGGTTAAAATGAATTCAGAAGAGGTTTACAACCTTAATGGACAGGGAATACAATACTATACCATGCAGGGAACATTTAATTTAATATTTAATTAAATTTAAATTTAGCATTTAATTTAATGTTTTGTTATAGCAAATACTTGGAAATAAAATGAATGCTCATTGATTGAAGAAAGGCTAACAAAATTCAACAAAAAAATGACAAAAACGAGGAATTCAGGAGATGTGGAAAGATTCATGTGTACTAATGTAAAACAAAAAAATAGAATCAGGATAACAATATAATAACGGTTAACATTTATCTAACACTATGTAGGAGGCACTTTTGCTAAGCCTTCACAATTATTCTCCATGAGTCCTCCCAGGAACTTTGGAGGTAGGTGCTATTATTATTCCCATTTTACAGATGAGGAAACCAAGGCAAATGAGGGGGAAATTACCTGCCTAGGGGTCACACACTACGGTTCTGAGACCAGATTTAAACTCCCGGTATTCCTGACCCACGTGAGAGATTTGGAAGATTTGGAGCCAGGGAACAGGTCCACTGTATGCACTATGGTGCCACCTACCTGCAGTAGTATAGTAGAACAATAGATTATAATAATAGTATAATATAATACAATAACAAAAATTTAAAAAAGAATAAAAGGCAGTTGTTTGATTATCAGATTAATCATTTAACTAGATTAATTAATAGATTATTCAAATTGACCAAATTTGGGTCTTGTAGGACAGATGATGTAATACTCTTCCTTCCACTAAATAGGACAGGAGGGATATTTGGTTACAGAGTGCTGTAGATGCTGCAAGGAACAGTTGGTTGAATTT
The DNA here is from genome assembly GCF_016433145.1 of Gracilinanus agilis. Lineage (NCBI taxonomy): Eukaryota > Metazoa > Chordata > Mammalia > Didelphimorphia > Didelphidae > Gracilinanus > Gracilinanus agilis. The sequence continues at coordinate 157,318,233 of NC_058132.1, read as the reverse complement.
GCTTAATTGGTTGTTTTTCTTTGTGATAAGGAAAGGTTCTCTGCAGTGGGTATATTGGAAAGAGGCTGATATAAAATACCTTAAACTCAACATATCCCAAACAGAACTTATTATTTCCCCCCTTAAACCTACCCTATTCCTATTCAGGAAAACCCCATCCTCCGAATCCCTTGGGCTAGCAACCTAGGAATCCTCATGGACACTTCATTATCCCCCCTGCCCCATCCAATCTGTTGCCAGGACCTACCTGTCCATTTCATCTTTGTAACATCTCTCGAATATGCCCCATTCTCTGCTCTGACACTGTCTCCATCCTAGTGCAGGTCCTCATCACCTCACACTTGGATCGTTGCAATAACCTATTGGTGGGTCCCCCTGCCTCAGTTCTCTTTATTCCAGTCCATCCTTCATTCAGCCACCGAAGTGACTTTTCTAAAGTACAGGTTCAGAGTTAGAAGCTTTTCCAATAAGATCAGGAGTGAAGCAAGGATGCCCATTATCACCTCTATTATTTAACCCTATACTAGAAATGCTAGCGGTAGCAATTAGAGAAGAAAAAGAAATTGAAGGGATTAAAGTAGGCAATGAGGAAACTAAACTATTACTCTGTAGATGATATGATGGTACACTTAAAGAATCCTAGAAAACCAACTAAAAAGCTAGTGGAAATAATTAACAACTTTAGCAAAGTTGCAGGGTACAAGATAAGCCCACATAAATCATCAGCATTTCTATATATTTCCAAAAAAATCAGCAATGTAAAAGGGAATTCTTTGTTCTCTTTGAGTTCGCACTTGTGAAAGGGAATCCCTTATTCTCTTTGCCTAGTTGGAGCTAATACTTTAGTTAACACTAAGTTAAGTACAAGGTTGAACTTGATGTGAAGCCAGCAAGAAACTTGGAAAGCTCCACCTTTTTTCTAACTCAGTCAGAAACTTGTGAGTTCACACCCTCAGAAACTATGAACCCTTTCAATGAGTATTCACCCCTCCAGAAGGTACGAACTGGATCCCACACACACTGACCTCTGGGCAGTGCTACACTATTTGGAAGCTGTGATTGGCCCCTGCAAAGAGGAGAGGAGACAAGAAGCCACTATAAAAGGCCCTGAATTTCTGAGGCTAGGTAGTGGAATCCAAGAAGAAAGTTGATTCCAAGAAAGAAGTTGGCTTCAAGAAGAAGGTCGACTCAAAGAAGAAAGTCAGCCTCAGGAGTCACCTTGAGCTCAAGTCATTGTTTTGACCCCCCTCTTGGAGGGAACTTGGGTGAGTGGATAGCTGGCTTTCCCTTCCTGTCTTCTGGAGAGAGTTTAATTCTGGTTGAAGGTTAACAAGTCCTGGCAGAGCCAAACACTGGAACAATATCTAGTTAGATAGGTTAATGTCTTCTCTACCCTTTTGTATTCCTCTGCTTTCACTCTTTCTACCTCTTCTATAAATAAAAAATTTATAATTTTCATATATTTAGCTAAACCATTATTTTTACCAATGACAGCAGGAAGAGTTAGAAAGAGAAACTTTATTTAAAATCACTCTAGACAATATAAAATATTTAGGAATCTATTTGCTAAGACAAACACAGGAATTATATGAACACAACTACAAAACATTTTTCACACAATTAAAACTAGACCTTAATAATTGGAAAAGCATTAATTGCTCATGGGTAGGATGAGCTAATATAATAAAAATGACAATCCTACCCAAATTAATTTACTTATTCAATGCCATACCTATCAAACTACCAAGAAATCTTTTTATAGAATTAGAAAAAATTGTAACAAAGTTTATCTGGAAGAACAAAAGATCAAGAATATCAAGGGAAATAATGAAAAATCATGTGAAGGGTGGTAGCCTAGCAGTACCAGATATTAAACTGTACTATAAAGCAGTGATCATCGAAACAATATGGTATTGGCTAAGAGACAGAAGGGTAGATCAATGGAATAGACTAGGGTAAATGACCTCCGAAAGTTAGTTTTTGATAAACTGCAAAGATCCTAGCTTTGGGGATAAGAACTCACTATTTGACAAAAACTGCTGGGAAAATTGGAAAACAGTATGGGGAAAATCAGGTTTAAATCAATATCTCACACCCTATACCAAGATAATTCAAAATGGGTAAATGACTTAAATATAAAGAATAAAATCGGGGGCATCTGGGTGGCTCAGTGGATTGAGGACCAGGCCTAGAGACGGGAGGTCCTAGGTTCAAATCTGGCCTCAGACACTTCCTAGCTGTGTGACCCTGGGCAAGTCACTTAACCCCCTTGCCTAGCCCTTACCACTCTTCTTCCTTGGAGCCAATACACAGTATTGATTCTAAAATGTGGAGGGTAAGGGTTAAAAAAACAAAGAAAGAATGAATTCATAAATAAGTTAGGTAAACATAGAATAGTATACCTGTCATATCAATGAGAAAGGAAGGAATTTAAGACCAAGCAAGAGATAGAGAACATTACAAAATGTAAAATGAATGCCTTTGATTATATCAAATTAAAGAAGGTTTTTTTTACAAACAAAACCAATGCAACCAAAATTAGAAGGAAAGCAACAAACTGGAAAAAAAATTTTATAACAAAACTCTCTGATGAAGGTTTAATTTCCCAAATATATAAGGAACTAAGTCAAATTTACAAAAAATCAAGCCATTCCCCAATCAACAAATGGTCAAGGGATATAAATAGGCAGTTTTCACAGGATGAAATAAAAACTATCAATAATCACCTGAAAAAGTGTTCTAAATCCCTCTTGATTAGAGAAATATAAATTTTAAAAAACTCCACCTTACACCTAGCAGACTGGCCAATATGGCAGCAAAGGAAAGTGATAAGTGTTGGAGGGGACATGGCAAAATTGGGACACTAATACACTGCTGGTAGAGTTCTGAATTGATCCAACCATTCTGAAAAGCAATTTGGAATCATGCCCAAAGGGCTTTAAAAGCATGCCTACCCTTTTTATTATTATTATTAAATTAATTAAGAATATTTTCCATAGTTACATGATTCATGTTCTTTCCCTCCCCCCTCCTGGAGCTGACAAGCAATTCCACTGGGTTATACATGTATCATTGTTCAAAACCTGTTTCCATGTTATTAATATTTGCAATAGAGTAATCATTTAAAGTCAACATCCCCCCCTAAAAAAATAAAAATAAAGTCAATATCCCTAATCATATCCCCATTGAACTACATGATTGATTATATGCTTTTCTTCTGCGTTTCTGCTCCCACAGTTCTTTCTCTGGATGTGGGTAGCGTTCTTTCTCCAAGTTCCTCTGGATTGTCCTGGATCATTGTGTTGCTGCTAGTAGAGAAGTCCATTATGTTCAATTGGTCATAGAGTATCAGTCTCTGTGTACAAAGTTCTCCTGGTTCTGCTCCCTTCACTTTGCATCAATTCCTGGAGGTCTTTCTAGTTCACATGGAATTCTTCCAGTTCATCATTCCTCTCAGCACAATAATATTCCATCACCCTCAGATACCACAATTTGTTCAACCATTTCCCAATAGATGGACACCCTCTCATTTTCCAATTTTTTGCCACCACAAAGAGCACATCTATGAATATTTTTGTACAAGTATTTTTCTTTATTATCTCTTTGGGGTATAAGCCCAGCAGTGGTATGGCTGGATCAAAGGGCAGGCATTGCTCTTTGTGGTGGTAAAAAATTGGAAAATGAGGGGGTGCCCATTGATTGGGAAATGGCTGAACAAATTGTGGTATCTGATGGTGATGGAATACTATTGTGCTCAAAGGTTCAGGTCATTTTACTGGAAGAATTCCATGATAACTGGAATGACCTCCAAAAACTGATGCAGAGTGAAAGGAGCAGAACCAAAAGAACATTGAATACAGAGATTACGGCACAATCAAATTACGGCAAATCAATTACATTACGGCACAATCAAATGTAATGAACTTTTCTACTAGCAGCAATGTGATGATCCAGGACAATCCAGAACAATTTAAGAGAAGGAATGCTATCCCCATCCAGAGAAAGAACTGTGGGAGCAGAAACGAAGAAGAAAAACATATGATCAATCACATGGTTTGATGGGGATATGATTAGGGTTTTGATGTTTCAAGAAGGAAGGGGGGGATCATGAATCATGTAACCATGGAAAAATTCTAAATAAATTAATAATAAGAAAAAGAAAAAAATAAAGCACAAATCCACCCGTGGCACCTCTATCCAATAAAATCCAGTGCTTCCCTGTTACCTCCAGGAGCAAAGACATTGCTCGATCTTTCAAAGCCCTTCATAACCTACCTTTCCAGCCTTCTTACACCCTACTCCCTGTCATAGACTCTTTGATTCTGTGATTCTGGCCTCTTGGCTGTTCCATGAAAAAGACTCCATCTCTCAGCTCCTTGGTTTACCTCAGGCTGTCCTGAATGCCTAGAGTACTCCCCCTCCTCTACTGACCTTCCTGACTTCCTATAAGTAGCAATTAAAACCCCATTTTCTACTGGAAGCCTTCCCTAACCCTTCTCTTAATTCCAGTGCTTTCCTTTTTAATTATTTCCCATTTATTCTGAATAGATCTTGCTTTGCATATATTTGTTTTCATGTTGTTTCCCCCATTAGACTGTAAGATCCTTGAGGACAAGGATTGTCTTTTGCCTCTTTATGTCTCCCCAGCACTTAGTATATTGCCTGGCATATAGTAGATGCTTAACAAATGTTGATTGATTGATAATCTTTATTAAGCATCCTTCTCACCAAGGCACTGAGCTAGGTCCTTCAAGTAAGAAATGATTAAAATATAATCCTTGGTGGGGCAGTTAGGTGGCTCAGTGAATTGAAAACCAGGTCTAGAGATGGGAGGTCCTAGGTTCAAATCTGGCCTCAGATACTTCCAAGCTGTGTGACCCTGGGCAAGTCACTTGACCCACCATTGTCTAGCCCTTACTACTCTTCTGCCTTGGGACCAATTCACAGTATTGATTCTAAAAGGGAGGGTAAGGGTTTAAAAAAAAAAAAAGATTATCCTTGCTCTAGAGAAAGGAGTTTATAATCTAGTAAATAGTCAGATGAGTAGTCATAAACCAGGAAATCCACATGGACAGGGCAAGGCAGCCAGGAAAACAGGTAAGGCAGAGGATAAAAGGAAGGCACCAATCCCATGGAGACCTTTGAAACTGAGGCAGCTTGCCAGGGTACAGTCTCTGTCTTCAAATTAGTGTGTGTGTGTGTATGTGTGTCTGTGGAGTGGGAGGAGTGGTAGAGAATTAGATTTATTCTGCTTGGCCCAAGGGCAGAAATAGGAGCAAGGAAGACAAGTTATAAGGAAGTAGATTTCAGTTCAATATAAAGAATTTCCTAATGATTATGGTTGTTCAAAAATGGCAGGTAGATAGCACAATGGATAGAGCACCAGTCATGGAGTCTAATTGTCTAGCCTTTCCACAAGGACACTTAGTCTCAGTTTTAAGGACAGAAGGTAAAGGTTTTTTTTTTAAAAAAATGATAAGTAGTGAGTTCCCATACCTGGAGATCTTTAACTAGAAGCCAGATGATCCTTTGGGGATCTCATAAAAAGGATTAGTTGATGTTTTTTTGGGTTGTCCCTGAGTTAGACCTGTCCCTCAGTAGTTTAGGCTCAGTCCTGGACCAAAAAAAATACTCATATATTGTGTGACAGTTTATAAAAGATTTACCTAGCCATAGTAGGAGATGTACTTAACAAGGACAGGCACTGAGGAAATTTCCAGTTAATTTGGCTAAGCAAAACTTCCTTGCCCATCATTTTATACCAGCCATGCATCAAGAGAGTTCTTGGAGCTTTTTTTGACCACTTGATATTCAGGTGACCAGGAGTTAAGTCAATAGCCCCAGCTTTTCCCCACTGAGCCAACCAAGTCTCTAGGATGGTACTGATATCTTTTTTTTATATCTTTTTTTAAAAACATTTATTAATATTCATTTTTTAACATTTATTAATATACATTTTTAACATGGTTACCTGATTCATGCTCCTCCTATCCCCTTCACCCCCCCCCCCCCCTCCCCCCACCCATGGCCGATGCGCATTTCCACTAGTTTTGTCATATGTCCTTGATCAAGACCAATTTCCAAATTGTTGGTAGTTGCATTGGTGTGGTAGTTTCGAGTCCACACCCTCAATCACGTCCACCCTGACCCTTGCGTTCAAGCAGTTGTTTTTCTTATATGTTTCCTCTCCTGCAGTCCTTCCTCTGAATGTGGGCAGCGTTCTTTACCATAAATCCCTCTGAATTGTCCTGGGTCATTGCATTGTTGCTGGTAGAGAGGTCCATTACATTCAATTTTACCATAGTATATCAGTCTCTGTGTACAGTGTTCTTCTGGCTCTGCTTCTTTCGCTCTGCATCAGTTCCCGGAGGTCTCTCCAGTTCGCCTGGAACTCCTCCAGTTTATTATTCCTTTTAGCACAATAGTATTCCATCACCCGCATATACCACAGTTTGTTCAGCCATTCCCCAATTGAAGGACATCCCCTCCTTTTCCAATTTGTTGCCACCACAAAAAGCACAGCTATAAATATTTTCATACAAGTCTGTTTATCTATGATCTCTTTGGGGTACAAACCCAGCAATGGTATGGCTGGATCAAAGGGCAGGCATTCTTTTATAGCCCTTTGAGCATAGTTCCAAATTGCCAGCCAGAATGGTTGGATCAGTTCATAACTCCACCAGCAATGCATTAATGTCCCAATTTTGTCACATCCCCTCCAGCATTCATTACTCTCCCCTTCTTTCATTTTAGCCAATCTGCTAGGTGTGAGGTAATACCTCAGAGTTGTTTTGATTTGCATTTCTCTAATTATTAGAGATTTAGAACACTTTCTCATGTGCTTATTGATACTTTTGATTTCTTTACCTGAGAATTTCCTATTCATGTCTCTTGCCCATTTTTCAATTGGGGAATGGCTTGATTTTTTATACAATTGATTTAACTCCTTGTATATTTGAGTAATTAGACCCCTGTCAGAGTTTTTCGTTATAAAGATTTTTTCCCAATTTGTTGTTTCCCAACCTATTTAATTTTGGGGCAGTCCTAACAGTTAGGGAAGTTTTCCTGAGACCAAACTTAAATTTATTTCTTTAAAGCTTCCATACATTGTTCTGGGATCATTAGTTCTATATCACAACCTTTTAAATACCTAAATATCAGATATGTACATGGATCTTTTTCTCCCTTCCCCTTAGTTCCTTAAACTGATCTTTCAACTGATCTCCATGTGACACTTTTTATCCTGATACAAGCAGAAGAATAGAAAATACTATTCTTCCTTTTTTCTACTTTGCACTGACTTGTGAGTCCCTCTGTGTAGAGATCTCTTGGTATTTTGCAATTTTTAGTCTTTGTTGCTTGGCACACCAAAAAGGAAAGCTCCAACATATGGCTGGACTTGAACTCAGGTCTTCCTGATTCAGAGATCAGCTCTTTAACTACTCCTTCATAATATCTGGTTCTTAGTGCCTTAGAAGGAAAAATCCAGGGTAGAACTATCTACTCTTTAAAAAACAACAACAAAAATCCTTATCTTCTGTCTTAGAATCAAATCTGTATATTGGTTCCAAGGCAGAAAAATGATAAGGACTAGGCAATGGGTGCTAAGTGACTTGCCAAGGGTCATACAAGTAGGAAGTAGCTGAACTGAGGACCTCCCATCTCTACAGCTTGGCTCTCAATCCACTGAGCCAGCTAGCTGCCCTGGGACCATCCATTCTCAATGTAGACACAGTGCTCTCCCAGTCCAAAGTGATATCCAGGTAACCAAAGCTAACATTTCTCTGTCTCCCCAGGACCCTGGTGAGCACTCTTGAGAGACACATTTTCAGGCTCTTAGAGTTAGGTTAGGAGCTTTTGTTATAGTGTAAGGAATAAAAGGGTGACATTGCCTCATTCTCTACTTCCTTTCTTCTCCTGGACATGTGCTTCCTCTCCTGTGGTGGAGAACAAAGCTGTTGATTTGACCCTCCCCAAAGCCCCCCCACTCCTGTGGCATATTTCTAAAACATTTCTGATCTTGTTAACCTCTTTTTTTCCCCTCTCCATATACCCATCCTGAGGTATTGTGCTTACAGAGATGTAGGTTGTAGGGCTATCTTAGCTACACAAACCTTGAAGGACAATTGAAATCTGAGAGCTGTGGTTTTCGTTTCTTTCTCATTCATTGAGAAAGGAAGTGTGATCAGAGCAGGTCCCTAGATAGACTTCAGTCTCTGTGTATTCTGTCTATGATTCCACCCTTGATGTGCAACACATTTACTCACTTATCTTTTTGTTTTCCTTATAGTAATTGTGGTGTTTATAATTTCCTGATAATTGCCTACTTGGGCCTTAGCCTCTTGCCTCCTCAGCAGAGATCCAGTTATTTGTTATTTTAAGATTGTTTTTTTCCTGTGCCTACAAATCATCTATTCTTCCCATCTTTCATTCCTTTGGGGACTGCCTCCTGCTGACAATGGAAAAACCTTGGTCTCACTTATTCTTTTATAATCTCTTGGTTCTGTTCAATACACACTTATGCATTTGCTTTATTCAGAGCACTGGGGGAGATACAGTTTTATATAATCAAGTGAATTACATGACAAATAAAATATAATATTAAAATGCTCAAGAGATACAAAGTAAGAGAAAGAACATGTTATTTTCTACTTGGTAGGAAGAAGATCCCAGAAGGATTTTTGAAGGAGATGATATTTAAACTGGAATTTGAAAAAGTAGAAATTCTTTGTGGGGGGGGGTTTATAATGGAAGGTTTAAAAAATACATTTAAACAATAGCTTTTGTTTTTTAACATCTATTTTTGTAAAATATATCCTTATACTGAATATCTCACACCTCCTTATTATGGGGAACAAATAAGATAATGGATGTAAAACATTCCCAGAGAGCCATGAGACATTCCTTTTTACAGAGAATCAAAGAAAGAAAAAACACCTTTCAACAAAATTAAGTAATATATCCACTAATAATCTCGTGTGTATACTCTTCTCTATTCCCTCATGCCATAAAGAATGGGAGGAATCTTTTCAAATATCTTTTTGGGGACCGAATTTGGTCATAATTTAATAGTGTTCAGTTTCAGTTGTTTTGTTGGGTCTTCCCATTGACTCTGATATATTCACAGTGTATATTGTTTTCCTGGTTTGCAGCCTTTCACAGCAATCCTCCACTGCTCTGAATTCATCCTAGTCATCATGGGTTTTTTTTGTATGTTTGTATTACAGCACAATGATTTATTTCATTCATGTATCACAACTTCATTAGCCATCCAGAGGTAGGATTTCAATAGGTAGAGATAGGTGTATTGAGGAAGAAAATTATATTTCAAGGGTAAGGATGACTATGAGCAAAGGCTTATCCTTCCATTTTGGTAGGAATATAGCACGAATGTAGAAAAGTGTGAAATAAGGCTGGAAAAGTGTAAGGTGGCACCAAACTGTGTAGGACCCTGAATGTCAGGCTAAAGAGTTTACCCTCTGTGATTCAACAAGAAATTATTGAAAATTCTTGAGAAAAGGAATGACGTGAAAAACAGTGTGAGGTAATAGGAAAAATGCTGGACTTGGACTCCAGAAAAACTTGTGTTTGCTTTCTATCCTTCTATTTACTATCTATATCACCATGGCAAGTGACATCTAGATGGTAGATTGGATAGAGCTCTGGACCTGGACTCGAGTTCAAATTTGATCTCAGACCCTTAATAACGGTGTGATTTTTATCCTCTGTTTCCTTATCTGTAAAATGGGAATGAAGATAGCACTTAACTTCACAGTGTTATCAAATGAGATATTTTTAAAGTACTTTAGGAGCAGCTGTGTGGCTTAATGGATTGGAAACCAGACTTAGAGATGGGAGGTCCTGGGTTCAAATGTGGCCTCAAATATTTACTAGCAGTGTGACCCTGGGCAAATTACTTGACTTTTATTGCCTAGTTCTTTATTGCTCTTCTGCCTTGAAACCAATACATAGTACTGATTCTAAGGTGGAAGGTAAGGGCTTAAAAAAAACCCATGTAAAGCACTTTGCAAACCATAAAGTGTTATGTAAATGCTAGTTGTTTTTATTAAGTCATTCACTCTCTTTGAGCCTTAGATTCTTCTCCTGTAAAATGGGGACAATGATATATCTAGTATCTGGTTGTTGTCAGGATCAAATGAAATAATATGTGTAAAGTATTTGGATTTTGTTTTTAAAACCCTTACCTTGCATCTTAGAATCAATACTGTGTATTGGTTCCAAGGCAGAAGGGCTAGGCAACTGCAGGTAAGTGACTTTCCTAGGGTCACACAGCTAGGAAATGTCTGAGCCCAGATTTGAACACAGGACTTCCCATGTCCAGGTCTGGTGCCCTATCCACTGGGCCACCTAGCTGCCCTGTGTAAAGTATTTTGTAAACCTTGAAGTGATATATAAATATCAATGATTATATTATCATTATCATCATAGTCATCATCAGGTTTGCGCATAACAAAGACTAATCTGCCATTCATATGAAGGATGGATTTGAGTGGAATAGAAACTGGTTTGGAGGATATTGTGATAGTCTAAGTGGGAGGTAATGAAGGCCTGAACTAGGGTGGTGGCAGAGGGAGCAGAAAGGAAGCAGGCATCATGGTATAGCAGTGGGAAGTCTGTCTTTGGAGCTAGAAGACTTGGCTTAAAATCCAAGCTCTGTTAGTTATGGATGATGCCCTTTAAGGTGTCTGTTTCTTCACTTGTGAAAATGACGCCTCTGGACCAGATGATATCTCAAGGTTCTTCTAACCCCCAAAGCTGAGATCTCTGAAGGGACAGATTCAAGAGATATTAGGGATGCAGAATGAATATAACTTGTCAATTGATAATTATAACAGCTGACATTCATATAGCCCTTCAAGCTAATTATTCCTGTGTTTTTCACAATCCTGGGAAGATAGGTACCACAGGAATAATTAGCTTCACTTTTACAGCTGAGGAAACTGAGGTTTCAAGGTCAAGTGACAGCTAGGAAATGTCAAATCAAGAATTCTGAAAAATGAGAAAGTTAGATGTTGGCTCTGAATCTGTGTCAGTGATTATCATCATCACCCTCATCATCATCATCAAGTCAGGTGTCAGATCATCAGCAGAGACTAAACTGCCATTTGTATGAAGGGTGGAATGGTGCTTTTCTTTGCCAAACTTTCCCCCTACTTCCTTTTCCTCACACTTTATGTAAGAACAGAAGCTCATATTTGCCATCCAGGGTCATTATTAAACTGCCCAAGCTACCAAACCCCTTTAATTGCCCCTAACCTTTTTTACCTGTTGGTGTACCTCAGTTCTTCTTCATTCCACAGGAGCAAGCCCACATATTCAGTTATTCAGCCAACAACTTGGTTGAACACTTATGCTGTGCAAAAGTACTGTGAGAAATACAAAGATTGAGTCTCTGCTCTTCCAGATCTTATAGTCTAGGAATGTCATATAGTTGAAAGGTTCGAGTAACCCAGGAGCTGTCTGCTGTGCTAGCGTCCAACAGAAAGGGTACTTAATAGCTGTGGCAGGTCATTTTATGCTTCAGTTTCTCATTTGTCAAGTGGAAAAAAATAATAAATTAGCTGATGTAGAGGGTTGTGAATAAAGATCTTTAAAAATCATAATGCATTTTATAAATGAGAACCCTTGTTATTAGTAGTAGGGGAGATAATTAATGCACAGGAAAATCTGAAAGTGTGATTAGTTAGGTACAAAGTACTGAGGGAATTACTTCCATCTGGTGTAAATCAAGGTATGCTTCAGTGAGGAAAGATAGTGTTTGAACTGGAGAGGTCTTGAAGGATGGATAAGAAGAGTTGGACAGGTTGAGCTGGAGAGAGGGATATTTCAGGTGGAAGGACTATAACAAACCAAAATATAGAAGGAAAAACTTGGAGCATGTTATTTGGCTAAGTTTGGCTATGATTATGGACTATATTGGGAGATCTTGGTAGAATTGTTTTTTAGATCCAAATCATCAAGAGTGCCAGGTGAAGGAGTATGAATGTTTACCTGTACACAAAGGGGAAGTATTGAACATTTTTGTTCAGTGGAACTTGACTTGATTAAAGGTTCTTTGGAATTCTTTTCCTTATCCATCCATTATCTTTTCCATTGAAAGTCCAGTTTATAAGGTACCATCTTTGTACAGCCAGTCCTAATTTCCTAATGACCTTTCTCTCTCCACTTCCTACCTTCCCTGGCTTTCTTCAAATCCCAGCTTCTACAGGAAACCTTTCCTGATCTCCCTTAATGCTGATACCTTCCCTCTCTAGATTTTCTTCAAATTTTCTTATATTGCTTGTTTGTAAGTATTATTTCTAAGTTTGTAAATATTATTTGCATGTTGTCTCCCCCATTAGACTGTGAGCTTCTCAAGAGCAAGACTGTCTTTTGTTTTCTTTGTATCTCCAGTGGTTAGTACAGTGACTGGCACATAGTAGGCACTTAATAAATGTTTATTGACCGACTGACCATCCCCAAACTTTTGTAATCTCTGCTTCATCTGGACTCCTTTTTTATGACACTTAGCACATTCTAACTCCTATTTTTTCATACTTATCCTATCTTTCATACTTATGCTTACTAGCTTATAAGGGAGACAGGAATAGAGCCCTTTTGTATCTCACACAGTGCCTTGTGAATAATGTGGTCCTTGAAAATATTTGTTGAACAGGTTCAATTACTATTGTTCTAGGTAGTGGGGGCAGGAAATGGCAACCTGTTTGGGTAATGCCAAGGTGAGAAGAGACTTCAAGCCATATCAGCTAACACATTTTAAAGATGAGGAAATAAATCCACAGAGGTTAAGGAACTTGTCTAGATCACGCAGGTACATGATACAACAGCTGGAATTTGAACTCACCTCCTCTGACTTTCAGTATCAATTTTTTTCTATTGTACCATACTGATTGTTTTGTCTAACTCATAATAAACTGAAATCCTGAAGAAGTGTCCCAAATAATTTTCACACATAATCAGAAAACTTAAAGCTTATAAACTACTTGATAAAGGAAGAAGTAGGTGATTAAAACAATTAGAGATCATCATAGTCTTGTGATAGCTAGGCATCACAGTGGATAGAGTACCTGTCCTGGAGTCAGGAAGACTGAGTGCAAATCTATCCTCTAGATCAGTGATTATCAAAGTGGGCGCTACTGCCCCCTGGTGGGTGCTGCAGCAATCCAGGGAAGCGGTGATGGCCACAGGTGCTTTTATCTTTCCTATTAATTGCTATTAAACATTTTTTTAAAAATAATTTCCAGGGGGCTAAGTAATATTTTTTCTGGAAAGGGGGCGATAGGCCAAAAAAGTTTGGGAACCACTGCTCTAGATAATTATTGGCTGTGTGATCCCCTGAAAGTCATTTAACTCTGCCTCATTTTCCTCATCTATAAAATGAGCTAGAGAAGGAAATGGCAAAAGTATTCTAGTATCTTTGCCAAGAAAACTCCAAATGGAGTCACAAAGAGTCAGATAATGATTGAAATGACTCCACAAAAATAATCTATAGCAAAATACTTACTTGCATGGTATAATCAGTAGATATAATTATTGCTGGTGGGGAGAGTGGACCTTCAGTGTTATTAAGTATAGTGAGCTCCCATTGTGGAAAACTCTTTCTTAGATGAAAATTGTCTAAATTGTTAAAGTCTTGTCTATAGCATGAACCCACATCTTATGCCTCTGTAAAAAGTATGATGGGAGATCAGTGTTCTATCAAAAATATTTCTTTGAATCCACCTTTTCTAGAGTAATTTGAATACTCCCTTCCTTCTTGAAAATTGAGTCATTAGTCTCACTTTTATGTTTCTGTTATAACAAACAGCCACACAGACGACTAGTGCTTACGCATACTGTGCACTCTTTCACCTTGTGTACACACCTGTTCTGGTGATGACCCAGCTGTTCATGTGTCTTGGGTGTGGTTCTTTACATTTAGTACTACCTGCAAACATTTACAATCCACCTTGCTAAAGAACTACTGGGATTCTACTTTAAATACTTCAAATAGAGGAATTCTAGTCTTCTGTGAGTATTGGATCTAAAACCACAGAATTTCAGAGCTGGAAGGGACTTCAGGAACTGTGTAGACTTTAGACCAACTAAATGTGAAGAAGAAGCTCTCATTCCAGTACAGGTGGAAAATGAATGCTCAGACTCTGCCTGAAAATTTCCAGAAAGAACCATGCCCTGAGGCAGTCCATTTCACTTTGGGGCAGTTCTCAGTGTAGGTAGTCTCCTTCCTGACATCAAGACCAAATATGCTTCATTGCAATGCAACTAAATGGGTAAACAAATTGTGGGCCATAAATGTAATAGATTATTGCTTTGTTGTAAGAAACAATGAGTATGATGAATACAGAGAAGCATGGAAAGACTTACATGGAGGGCAGCTAAGTGGTTCAGTGAATTGAGAGGCAGGTCTACAGGCAGGAAGTCCTGGGTTCAAATCTGGCCTCAGATGCTTCCTAGCTATCCTGGACAAGTCGCAACCCGCATTGCCCATCCCTTACTGCTCTTCTGCTTTGGAACCAATATGCAGTATTGATCCTAAGACAGAAGGTAAAGGTTTAAAAAAAGAAGACTTACATGAACTGATGCACAGTGAAATAAGCAGAGCCAAAGAAGCAATATACCCAATGATTACATTGTTGTAAATGGAAGGAATCATCCACGAAACAATTCAAAATGAGTATTGCAAGAATAAAAAAAAACAAGCATAGCTTCAAAGTTGGGAAATGAGAATATTCCTTCCTTTACTCATTTGCAGTGATGGGGAAGTCCATCAGTACTAAATATATTGTTAGATTTTTTTCAATGTATTAATCCAAGTGAAGATTTTTTTCTCTTCCTCTTTGAAAAAGTTATTTTTTATATATGCTGGTTCACTAGGAGGAGGAAGGGGAAAGGGAAAGGATATAGGTAGAAATCTGAGTGACAATAAAAACAAGAGATATTAATAAATGATTAAAAAAAGATTTTCAGATCCTATGTGATTCATAAATGGGATGGATGAGTGATTTTGAAGTTGCCACAAGGACCTCTAGATGTATGCATTCAAAGAACAACCTGAAGTGTGATGTTAAATTAAATATGGTGCTACTCTTCTGTCATATGCATGTGTAGATTTCATTTTTTAAAAAACCCTTATCTTCTAAATTAGAATCAAAACTGTATATTGGTTCCAAGGCAGAAGTACACTAAGGGAAAGGCAATGGGAGTTAAGTAACTTTCTCAGGGTCACACAGCTGAGAAGTATCTTAAGGTCAGCCTTGAACCCAGAACTTCCTATTTCTAGGCTTGATTCTTAATCCACTGAGTCACCTAGCCACCCACTATGTGTAGATTTCTACTGAAAGTCCTTGATCCTAACTGTTTTGAGCTTCTTGTCTTCTGTCTTTGACTTCATTTAGAAGATTGGTCCCTTTTCACTTGTCCAGTCTCTTGGGCTTCCTTAACCATTTATCCTTTCCAGGTAACTTTGTTATTCTTATTCTTTGTTTTCCCCAATATCAGTTAAGTAATACTTGTTCAGAAGTTTTAACCTTTTATCCTTTTAGAGTCAGAGAGGCACTTAGGAACCACACAGTGGCAAGAGGACTGAACTCGGAGTCAAAAGAGCTGGGTTTGTGTTTTGGCTTGGCTGCTTTCTAGTTTTCTCATTTGTTAAACAGAAATAACAATACATACATTACTTGCCTCTCAGGGGTAGATAGTTAGGAAAGCATTTGCTATGTGTTTTTTTAAAAAGATGTTCAAAATGCTTTATATTTTATTGATTTCTTTTATTTTTATATTGCCTTAATTTCCTTATTTTCCCCTTAAGCTCCTGCCTCAGCATTTATTCTAAGAAAGAAGAGAGTGGCTTGGACTAGGTAACTGGGGTTAAGTAATTTAGCCCAGGGTCACATAGCTAAGAAATGCCAAAGGTCAAATTTGAACTCAAGTCCTCCTGACTCCAGGTCTGGTGCTCTATCCACTCTGCTACAGACCTGCCTCCTTCATTTCCAAATATCTCTGCCTCCCTTAACTACTCAGAGAGCCTTACAACAAAAAAGAAAAAAGAAAAAGAAAAAAAGCAACAACTAATACATCAAACTGAGGATATGTCATCCTCCACATCCATAATCTCCTACTCCCAATAAAGTGAGGGAGTTGTATTTTTTTCATCAATTCTTTAGGGTAAAACTTGGAGTGTTCCTTCCTTCCTTCCTTCCTTCCTTCCTTCCTTCCTTCCTTCCTTCCTTCCTTCCTCTGTCTCTTATACACAT
>NC_058132.1:157276385-157301662 GCF_016433145.1 Gracilinanus agilis | reverse complement strand
TTCCTTCCTTCCTTCCTTCCTTCCTTCCTTCCTTCCTTCCTTCCTTCCTTCCTTCCTTCCTTCCTTCCTTCCTTCCTTTCTTCCTTCCCTTTCCTTTCCTTTCCTTTCCTTCCCTTCCCTTCCCTTCCCTTCTCTCTCTTCTCTTTCTTTTTTCTTTTTTCCCTCCCTCCCACTTAAACTTTTTTGGCCATTTTGTAATATATTTCTTGGTTCTGCTCTTACTTTGCTGAAATCTATTCAGATTTCTATGTAGTCTACATATTCATTGTTTCTTATGATGCTTTGTGGTTTGGTTGTTTTCAGTCATGTCTGACTCTTGGCCACCCCATTTGGGGTTTTCTTGGCAAAGATATTAGAGTGACTTGCCATTTCCTTCTGCGGCTCATTTTACAGATGAGAAACTAAGGCAAAGGGATTAAGTGACTTGTCCAGGGTCACACAGTAAGGTCAAATTTTAACTCAGTTCTTCTTGACTCCAGGCCTGGCATTCTATCCACTGTGCCACCTAGTTGCCCTATCTTATGGTATAGTAATATCTATTACATTTCTATAATCAGATCTACATCTGATATAATCTATATCAGAATTTGTATAGTTTTTCTGCAATCTATGGACCAATTTTTTTTTTTACTTTAAGAGGGGCTGTTCTGAATATTCTGATGAATATGGGACCCTTCTCTCTTTGACATTCTTCAAGTATATATGTCTAGTACTGGAATCTCTGGCTCAAAGATGAGAGCATTTCAGCTACTTTTTAAAGATTAATTCCAAGTTGCTTTGGTTGAAATTGTGAATTGGTTCAACCTTTTTGAAAAGCATTTGGTAAAACCCGTGTAAAAAAGAGCTGTTATTATCTAGTTCAGACCTCTTGTTTTAAACCATACTTAGACATATCAGCTCATTAAGCCTCAGTTTTCTCATTTGTAAAATGACGATAATAATGCTTGCCCCACCTGTTTTTACAATGTTGTTATAAGCATCAAAAGTGAGAACTTCAATTCTTTCCAAACCTTCAGGTCCTTTATAAATTTTTTATGCTTTATATTTAAATCGTATTTTATTTTAATTATATTTATATATTTTTTAGAGACCAGAACCGAGGATATTAGACCTCTTTTTTTAAATGCCTCTTTGCCTCCCTCCTTCTTGCCTTAAACTTGGATTGTCAGATCCTGAACTTGCCCTCTCTTCCCAGCTTTGCACAGATACCAAAAGACTTGACTGTCCTGGACCCTGACTCACACTGTGTTGCTTAGCAGGAAATACATGTCAATTAGTACACTCGTTAAGGGGAACTATAGAACCTGCCTTATGAAATAGCCTGGATCCTGCAGAGCACTTGATGGCGGAGACAAACTTTCCTTTCAACATCCCTTAGTTCCTTCCCAAACCAGAGACCTGGACTGGATCTAGGAATGTTCAGAGCTAATCTTTCTCTAGGAAATTTTGCTGTAGCCCTAGGTTTAAAGCTCAGAAGAAACATTCTCAAACGTGGAAATTGGCAGTAATAATCCAAGTTTTAAAGCCAAGAGTAAAAGGAAAAGCAGTGAACTCTACAAATGTAAACTCTATGGTCTTGTAGCTCAGAGAAAGAGGAAGTCGCCTTCTATCTATAGAAAAAGTGAAGACCAACTACCTTTGACTGGAATAAGCCAAAGGGAGGATCCTAATGGATTATGTGGCCAACACTGACTTTGTGTTTTACTAGTAGAACCTTTAAAAACTGGTTCTTTTTTGGAGAGCAGCTCTCCTAGAAGTCTTGCTTGAAGGCTTCACCTTTCAAGATGATCCATTCCACTTTTGAATACCTCTAACTATTAGGGAAATTTTCCTGACATTAACCCTAAATCTACTTCTTCATAGTTTAAATTTACTTCTGCTTGTTGTCCTTTGTTCTCACTTCTTGGGACCATGTAGAACAAATTCTATGTGAACAGTCCTGGAAGCGTATGAAAATAGCTATCATATCTTTTCTTCTCCATGTTTGAACTCAACGTTCTTCAGCCCTCTAGTTTATCAACGAATGACTTTGTTAAAAATGGCACCCAAGACAGAACATAATACTCCAGATGTGGTCTGAAAGAGGCAGTGACTGACAGAACTGTGGTCCCTATTCTTAGAAACTGTGAGGCTTGGGAGCTGGTTGGTTGTTGTGATGGAGGAGATGTGAATATTCCTTTTTGTGGTTGGGATCAGCAGTCAAGGCTGTTATTTAGCACCTACGGTTTCGATTGGATATTTGCTTTTTCTGGAAGCCCTTCAGACTTTTCCTCTTTAGTTTCATAGCATGACTAACAATGATAATAGTGAACACTTAGATAACACTTTAAGGTTTGCAGAGCACTTTACAAATATTATTTCATTTGGTCCTCACAATAACCCTGGGAAGTAGGACCTATTATTATCTCCATTTTACAGATGAAGAAACTAAGACAGGCAGAGGTTAAATGACTTGGCTGAGGCTGGTTTTGAACTCCGGTTTTCCTGATTTTAGATCTTGTATTTTATCCACTATAAATCCTGAGAAGAGAAAGGATTATCACATCCATTTAGCAGATGGAAAAACTCAGGCCCTAAGAAAGAAAGGAACGGACTTATTGGAACCCTTGAATCTTTGTTCCCAACCCATTACCCCATTGACCACAGCTACCTTTTACAAAAATAATCATAAGTTCTACCAAACTCAATCCAAGATACATTGCTTTATCTACAGCCTTTGGTTCAATGCCTTAGTAACCACAACTTCTGTTTTGAGTATCGTACCTGTGGCTGTCTGTCCCTCAGGATGTTGTGGTCTCTGAGTTCCCCATTAGGTTTGTCTGTCTCTGGTTTGTGGTTCTGCCCAAACAGTTGGCTCACCCCATTCTTAGGGAAGCATTCTGTTTAGGAGATGCGGAGGAATAAGAGGCATGTTTTCTTCTGTGCCATGGATCATGGGACCTTTGGCTTTCAGTGGCTTTCAAGTGTTCTGTACAAACTAGAACATCTAGAATATCAGCAGGAAAAAAAGTTCACAGCATCTTAGACTTAGAACCAGAAGAGATAGTAGTAGTTGGTCTGAGCTAGGTGGTGCAGTGGCTAGAGTGCTGGTCCTGGGTTCAAATCTGGCCTTAGACATTTCCTAGCTGTGTGACCCTGGACACTTAACTCTAATTCCTAGCCCTTACTGTTCTTCTGCTTTGGAACCAATACATAGTATTGATTCTAAGACAGAAAGTAAAGGTTTTAAAAAAAGAAGTCATCAATCCAATTCCCTTATTTTACAGATAAGGAAAATGGAGCCCAGGGAGTTGAAGTGAGTTGCTTAATCATGGAAGTGGTTGATAGCAGAGCCATGATCTGAAAATCTTTGTCCTCTTCCCCTCTCAACTCAACACCTCTCAAAGTTGCCTTAAATCATCACCACAATGCAAGTAGGAAGAAATATATTACCAAGGCTGAGAGTTGAGTTGTATTTTGAGGGGATGCCAGAGAATTGTATTTATTTCCTCTCTCTCTCTCTCTCTCTCTCTCTCTCTCTCTCTCTCTCTCTCTCTCTCTCTCTTCTCCTCTTTCTCCCTCCCTTCCTCTCTCTCCTCCCTTTCTCTCCCTCTCTCTTTCCCTCTCTCTCCTCCTCTCTTTCTGTCTGTCTCTGTCTTTCTAGATATACATGTACACACATATAACGATTATATCATAATGTATAATATAATTATTTAACATGTTTTTACATATATATCAGATATATGTTTCTGTGAAGTGTGAAGCTAAGCAAAATATGGTACTGGGGTTATAATACATGCACTCCTGTGTGCAGTATTTCTTAGAATGAATGTGCAGACTACCCTCTGGGGCAATTGGGGATTGTCCCAGTAGGTTCTAATTTGCTCATTTTATACTTTGCTGAGAGTGTGAGTAGGAGCCTGAGACTGAACTGATACACTTAGCGATTGTCTAGTGGCATGGAAAGATGGGAATTGGCTAGGGAGAGGGTTTCTGACCTCTTGTCCAGCATTGGTTCCTTTGCCTCTGCTTTGGCCCTAGATTCTTAGAGCGCCCTTTATAAAACTACATGTGATCGATGAATTGAAGCCCTCTAGGCTTGGACAACATCCTAGTCACCTATCCAAGGCTGAAGCAGGCTTAACCTGGTTCATTAGAAAAATTGTAGGATATGTTGTTAAACAATGAATTATGAAAACTTAAAAAGGAATCTCTAAGAACTAGCATGACTATATTAAGATGATGAACCATACCAGACTGACCTCATTTCCTTCTCTGTTATTATTATTATATTAGTAGAATAGATGTGGTGTATCTTACTTTCAGCAAAATATTTAGTACAGACTTTTGTGGTACTTTTTATGTGGGCAAAATGAAGAAATGGAGGCTAGATGAAGCACCCTGCTACTAAGACTTTATGCAGATACACCTGGAACATTAGCATTCTAACTTCTGTTTTGAACCGCAAAGTAGATTAATTATGCTACTTATCATTTAGTTTTACCCTCAGAATGTGCTAATTTCCCAATCTTGGTGCTCTAGTCTTCACTGTTTTTAGGAACGTGTGCATATTTCTAGGCACTCATTACTTTAAAAATTAATTTTTATTGATATCTTTTGTTGTATCAATGAAGTTCCCTCATTTCACTTCCTATTTTCATCCTTATTGCTGTTGCTCAGAATCAATTCACAAAATTGGCTCTAAATTCTGGCTTTCAATCTACTGAGACACTTAGCTGTCTCCTATTACAGATTTTTTTTAAAAAGAAAGCACAACTGATCAATATATTGAAAAAAAAGTGAAACTGTATTCAGTGTTCTGTACCCAGGGACTTCCCACTTCTGCAAAGAGGTAGGGGAAGTATCTTCTCATATCTTGTCTGTGGAGCCATACGTTCTTTGTAATTTTTCAACCTTCATTTTTAACTGTTTTGCCTTATTCCTATTTCTATCACATTTCCTCTTCCCCCAAGACCACTCTTAAAATGATTTACTCATCTTCTAGCCTATTCCACGTGGTCTTTATAATAGCTTCTGTTGTCTTAAAAAGCTCCTCATGTCCTTGAACTTTTCAATCAACATTCCTTCTATATCCCTGTTTGACCTGGAACTTTGTAGAGAATTGCATCCCTTGTGACCTTCTCCATTGGAAGCCACTCCTCTCCCTCTCTCCTCTCCCACAGAAGACCCAGGAGGAAAGGTAAATACACTTCTTGTTCTCCACTGTACTTCCAGACCATCTTTCTACAACCATCAATCTTAAAGGCCATTCAGAGTATCCTTATCGTTGCTGTTGTCATCTCTTAATTTTGTAGTTACTTTCAATTTTCTCAAAGTATGTCTTTCATATTTTTACCTCTGTACCATATTGAATCATTGGAGAACTTTTTTAAAGCCCTTACTTTCCATCTTAGATCCAATTCTGTGTATTGGTTCCAAAGCAGAAGAGTGGTAAGGGCTAGGCAATGGGAGTTAAGTGACTTGCCTAGGGTGACACAGCTAGGAAGTGTCTAAGATCAAATTTGAACCCAGGACTTCTTATCTCTAGGCCTGGCTCTTAATTCATTGAACCACCGCGGTATCCCCCTCACAGGAGAATTTTGATGGAGAAGTAAAGCAAGGATCTTTTAAAGGATTATAAGACCTAGCATCAAAAAACTTGACTTGGGGGCCTAAGAGGAGAGGCAGCAGAGATATGAAGACTCTGGATATCATCACTCCTGATGAGAAGATGGTCTGATCCTCATCTTTCATGTGCAGAGGGGAAAAGAGGCCCCAAGAGAGGGACCAGAGCAATGGGAATCTGGTAGATAGATATTGTCTTGACTTTTTGTTATGTTGATAATAACAGAGATGTTGGGAAGCTGATGAGTTTTCCATGTTATACTTTTGTCTTGCCCCTGGACTTCAGTGCCTCTGGAAGAGAGAGTAAGATTGAGATTTTGTGCAATTCTGCCTCATTTAAATCCAATTTGTGCATAAGTTATTGATTCTCTTCTAAAAGAAGGATGAACAACAAGGTAAAAAAAGATGTACCTACACTATCTCAGATCAGAAGAGGAGATGAACCAAGGCTCAAGGATGGCATACCATATGGCTCTTCCTAGGGAGAAAGTACAGGGAACTCCTCTTCCCACCAGATATCACCACCCTGTTACAAAGTCCTGTTCCCCCATGTTACTTTTAGCTCTGGGTAGAGAGCTGAGAGATCTCATAGAAGAAAGCCTCAGTCTTCTGAGGGAAGTAGGAGACTAGGTCATTTGCTATGAGTCTTGGGATATGGTTTCGTGAGAAGAAAGAACAGGATTGGAACGATAGCTCTGAGGAATGAGATAGGGATTTGGAAAGGATAGAGCAGAGGATTGTCAAGAAGCAGCAAGAACCCAGCTAAGGTTATGTAGCATGAATATGTAGTGGATGAGGTCAGCTCAGTTCTGTGACTTTCTCTAGGGATATTCTACAGCTTTGGAAAAAGAGCAGAGAAATCAGGATGGGGGTTACTTAGGGATAAAGATTCACTGGTCAGCAGTGGCAGAAGGTCAACAGAGTAGGGTAGCATAGTCTAGCAAATTATTAAAGTTTCAGACTTTCAGGGGAAGGCTGGTTAAGAAGACAAGTGAAACTAGATAGTTGGAGAATTGGGGAGAATATTGGGGAAATACAAATGGCTTGAGGGGCCAGGAACCATAGTCTATAATTAGAGCAAAGAATGAATAGGTAGAGAGAAAGGAAGAGATCTAAGAATCTGAGATTGTAGATGATAAGTATAATTTCAAAATTTTGAATATTAGAAGGGGTGGAATTCTGAACTAGAGAGATAAGGTTTCAGAATCAGGATTCAAGTTTTGGACTCTGAGATAGACAGATAGACAGACATATAATATCACAGATACATACATATAAGCTGACTGTGATTTTGAACAAATCGAACAAATTATTTGACTCTCAGTACCTCTAGGCAACTTTCTTTTAAAAATTTTTATTATAATTTTATATATAGTATATGTAATAAAATATGTATGATTTATTATAATTTTACCTATTACCTGTAATAACAAATTTCCACAAAAGTTTTCTGAAGTTATATAATCCAATTCTCCCTTCTTCTCTTCCCTCCCCCATCTTGGAGCTGGTAAGCAATGTGATTGGGATCATCCATGTATTACGCAAAGCACACGTCATTCATTTTTGTAAGAGAATAATCATACTTTCTATGACTCTTAAGCTTCTAAATAGTTGTGGCTCCGTATAGTTAGGAAATCTTTCTTGCTCAGAACTCCTCACAGCAATCTTAGATCCAGCCAAAAAATAAAAATATCCTAGCCAAAGAAGTGAAGCCTGATGAGTGTCCATGCTGGTGTATAGTTTGTGGAATTATATGGTCAGTTGTTACAAAGTGAGTCCCATTATGTTCGAGGAATTATGTCAAGGCACCATCCTGCCTTTCTAGCCTTGATTCATATTCCTACCTCTCTGTAATCTGCTACAATCAACTGGAGTTCTCTGTCCCTCAGAGATAATATTTATAAAGTGCTTAGTTCAGTGCTTGATACATAACAGGTACTTAATAAATTTCTTTTCCTTTCCATTCTGTTCTTTTTTCTTTCCTCTACTTTTATATCTACTGTTTGGAATGCTGTCCTTCCCTCTCCTCACCTGTTGAATTCCTACCAGTTCTTTAAAGTTCAACTTAAATGTCCCAGCCTTTCCCCTTAGGTCTCTCAAAGTCATTTTCCATCTCCACTGATGGCGCCATATTGTATCTTGTAGCCATCTGTATTAGTGTCTCATCCCTACTAGACTATGAGTTTCAAGAAAGGAATAAACTTTCCTCATGTAAACTTTGTGTCTCCTATGATAACTCTATCATACTCTGCACACAGTAGGCCTTGACAAATACTTTTTGAATGAACAAACAAACAACTGTATTTATAGAATAATGATGTCATCTTAGAGGGAGGACCTTAGTAGTTAATGTGCCACAGAGTTGTATACCTGACCCCTCCTGTTCCAACATTTCAGTGAAGTCATAGATGATAAGCTTATTAAATCTGCTAAGGATACAAAACTGGGAGGGATAGTTTATAGGCTTATTGGTTTAGGGCTGGAAAGGACTTGAGAGACTAACTCCCTCCCACCTGTAAAGGTGAGGAGACTAAGACCCAGGGAGGTTAAATTCACACAAGTAGTAAATTATCAAAGGGATAATTTAGGCATTTCGACCCAGGTCCTCTGACTTTAGAACCACTGTTCTTTTTCCTGTTCTTCATTTAGTTAATTTTCAAGTCAAGTCAACAAGCATTTATTGAAGACCTACTATGTTCCAAGCTATGGAGATACAAAGAAAGGCAAAAGGTAATAATCTAAGCCCTCAGGGAACTTACAGTCAAGTTTATTAGAGGTCTGAATCAATATTCTAAAGTACCTCCTCTTGCATTTAAGGTTCCTTCACAATCTGACTTTCCAGCCTTGCTTGTCCATTTCAGTTTTGTCTAACTCTTTGTGACCCCATTTGGGGTTTTTATAACAAAGATACTAGGAATAGTTTGCTATTCTCTAATCATTTTACAGATGGCAAAACTGAGGCAAATGACTACTGGATCTGTATCCCAAAGAGATAATAAAAAAGGGGAAAGGACCTATTTGTACAAAAATATTTATAGCAGCTCTTTTTGTAGTGGCAAAGACTTGGGAATTGAGGGGATTTCCATCAATTGGGGAATGGCTGAACAAATTGTGGTACATGTTGGTGATGGAATACTGTTGTACTATAAGAAATGAGAAGCAAGATGATTTCAGAAAAAACTGGAAAGATCTGCAGGAACTGTTGCGGAGTAAAACAAGCAGACTTTGTAGAACATTTTACATAGTAACAGAAATATTGTATGATGATCAACTGTGAAAACTTGGCTATACTCTCACCAGTGCAATGATCTGGGACTATCCGGAAAAACTAATGTTGGGGAATGTTATGCACCTCCAGAGAAAGAACTGTTGGAGTCAGGTGGATACAGATCAAAGCACACTATCTTTCACATCAGTGTATTTATGATTTTATTTTGGAGTTTTGGTTTCGTATGAGTGTACTCTTACATCAAAGACCAATATGGAAGTGTGTTTTGCATGATAATAAAAAAAAACCCCAAACCTAAGGCAAACACCTTGGCCATACAGCTAGCAAGTGTCTGAGGCTAGATTTGAACTCATGAAGATAAGTCTTCCTGATTTCAAGCCCAGAGCTCTATCCATTGCACCACCTAACTGTCCTCTCCAAGGTTAGCTAATACTTATTCCCCTTTCAAGTATTATTTGTCTTAGTCAACCAAACTACTCCCTGTTTCTAGAGCATAAACTCGAACCCTGTGGTCTCCAAATTGTAGATCACACAGTCCTTTATGCATATGATACATTCTTCTCTCCCTTCCATCCTTTACCAGCTCAAATGCCTCCTCTTTCCCTAAACTTCCCTATCTATTTTCTCTAATAGTCATATCCTCCTCTAAACTTACATTGTGCCTTATTTCTAACTTTCCTATATACTTCACTTGTCACATTCTGGTTTGTTTTTCAGTTCTAATGCATGTCTTCTTTACTGGATTGTAAACTCCTTGAAGAAAGACAATATTTCATTTGCCTTTCACTCCCTCAGTGTCTAATCCTACTCTTATGCATTAATTGTTATCCAATAGATCTTCATGGAATTGAATCGTGAAATTTCAACTTGTCAAGGGATGATGGGCCAGAATGAAAATGATCAAACTTCTTTGGAACAAATATATATTAAATAGGGATTTAAAAGTTAGTTATGCACACAAAGGAACAGGGACATTTTACTTCGCTGACCTTCATGGGAGAAAGTCTCAGAGGTTGTAGTTGATTAAGAATTTCCTCAGCATTCATCCGCAGTTGGAATGTGACTGCCAAAAAAACCAATGTGGAGGCTGCCACATATCCAGATGACAGAGAACAAGCAATTTTCTAGCTCCACTCTACCCTGCACCTGGGAGACTGCATACAGGGTCTCGGGTTCTGTTCTTAGGTGCCATCTTTTAGGAGGAACATTAATAAGCTGGAATAAGCTGGAGTCCAGGAAAGGGAAACCAGGTTGGTGTGTGCTGTGCCATATAAGCAACTGTTGAAGGAGTTGGTGATGTGAAGCTTAGAAATGACAAGTCTGAAGTGTGGCCTGATGGCTATCTTTAGATATTTGAAGGGCTGTCATGTGGAAGAAAGATTAGACTAATTATGTTTCACTCTCTAGGACATGAGAAAGTGGGGGGCGGGAAGAGGAATAACCATGAAAATGCCTGTGCTAAGGGCTTTGGTGTATATCAATGGTTCCCAAACTTTTTTGGCCTACTGCCCCCTTTCCAGAAAAAATATTACTTAGCCCCCTGGAAATTAATTTTAAAAAATTTTAATAGCAATTAATAGGAAAGATAAATGCACCTGTGGCCATCACCACTCCCCTGGATTGCTGCAGCACCCACTAGGGGGCGGTAGCGCCCACTTTGGGAATCACTGGTGTATATTATCTCTCTGATCCTCTCAATAACCCTGTGAGGCAGGAATTATTTTTATGATTATTATTTTTTAAACCCTTACCTTCTGTCGTAGAACCAATACTGTGCTTCTAAGGCCAAACAGTGGTAAAGGCTAGGCAATGAAGGTTAAGTGGCTTGCCCAGGATCATACAGCTGGAAAATACTTGAGGCCATATTTGGAACCAGGACCTTCCATCTCCAGGCCTGACTTTGTATCTACTAAGCCACCTAGTTGTCCTGTAGGTGCCATTATTTTTATTTTATTTTAAAAAATTCTCCCCCATGATTATGTGATTCTTGTTGTCTTCCCTCCTCCCTCCCCACTTCCGGAGTTAACAAGCAATTCCACTGGATTATACACATATTATTACTAAAATCCTATTTCCATATTATTCATTTTTGTAATAGAATAACCCTTTAAAACCAAAACCTCATATCTGTTGGTGATGGAATACTATTGTACTAAAAGGAATGATGAACTGGAGGAATTCCATGTGAACTGGAACAACCTCCAGGAATTGATGCAAAGTGAAAGGAGCAGAACCAGAACATTATACACAGAAACTGAAACATTGTGGCACAATTGAATGTAATGGACTTCTCTACTAGCAGCAAAGCAAGAATCCAGGACAATTCTGAGGGACTTATGAGAAAGAAAACTATCCACATCCAGAGAAAGAACTGTGGGAGCAGAAACACAGAAGAAAAACAATTGCTTGATCACATGGGTTGATGAGGACATGATTGGGGATGTTGACTCTAAATGACCACCCTAATGCAAATATTAATAGTATGGAAATAGGTCTTGATCAATGACACATGTAAAATCCAGTGGAATTACTCGTTGGCTACGGGGCTGGGGGGAAGGAGGAGAGGGAAAGAACATGAATCATGTAACCATGGAAAAATATTCTAAATCAATTAATTAAATAAAAATTTTCAAAGTCCAATAAAATAAAATAAAATAAAAACCTCAAGTCATATACCCATATAAACAAGTGATAAATCATATATTTTCTTCTGAATTTCTGGTAGGTGCCATTATTAATCCTCCCTTTTACAGTTGAAGAAACTGAGGTAGATAGAAATGAAGTGACTTGCCTTGAGTCATACTGCTAGTAAATGTCTGAGACTGGATTTGAACTGACATTAGGCAGTGTTCTGTCCATCTAGTGGCTAAAAGTTCTAGGGAGGCAGATTCTAGCACTTAGTAATCGGGGATTTTCTAACAATAAAAGGTATTTTATAATGGAGTTATATAGTAGGGAGCTCCTCATTACTGAAAGTATTCAAGAAGACAGGCGGTTAGTTGTATTGCATAAGAAGTTGGACTAATTGCCCTTGAAGGTACTTTCTAACTAGGCAAGATTCCATGGACCTTTTAACATTCAGAAATTCTGAAAATACTCTTCCTCTAATTTTACCTTTTGTTTATATCTGTGGAGCACAGAGTCCCAAACCCCATGTGCTATGTCCCTTTTGCATATTTAGATCCTATGGGGATCTAGTTGATAGTCAAGAGCCAGTACTGATCTGGACTTGTAACTTAATCAGCATGCACCAGCCCTACCAAAGTAGGAATTTAGGAGCATTGTCCAGGGAGGTCAAGGACTGGGCATAGAGATTGGAAGGACTGTCCTATGTATAATAGATTAGGCTTGGTCTACTTGATCCTAGAAGATAGAATTAGGAGAAGTGTCAGGAAAAAAACCTTTTTAACACTCACAACTGACACAAAATTGAATGGGTTTCTGTGGAAGGTAGTGAGTTCACCCTCTCTGAAGTTCTTCAGTCTTAGGCTGAATGGACGAACCAACCAATGAATGAATAAATGTTGAGTTACTTGCAAGGATGATTTCTGTTTCGTGTACAGTTGACCTCTGAAGGCCCTTCACTAATTTCCCATCCTTTTCTCCCCCCTTTCAATCCTTTCCTTCCATCTTAGAATCAATGTTGTATATTGGTTCCAAGGCAGAAGAATAGGGCTAGATTAGACATTAAGTGACTTTCTCGGGGTCACACAGCTAGGAAGTGTCTGAAGGCAGACTTGAACCCAGGACCTCCCATCTCTAGGCATGGTTCTCAATTCCCTGAGCCACCTAGTTGCTCCCTAACTTACTCCACTTTTGCAATTCACTAAATGCCTTTGAGGTAGCCAAACTAGCCCATAATCATGCTTGATATATATGTAAGCAGCTACAGAGAAAGCAGCTGGGAAAATCAGTGATGCTTCTGTCTCCTCTTTCTTTTATGTGTTTGGTTTCCATGGGAATCTACTGGGGCAAGAGGCTGGTACAGTCTCTACTGTTCTGTTCTGAACCTGACAACGGGAGAGCAAGAAGCTGGAATGACTGAGATGAAGGACAGCTTCAGGAATAGGGACAGAATCAGAGTATATTTAGTGAGATGTTCCTTTGCCCCTTGCAAAAACAGACTGCTGGACCTTACATTCTCTTAGAGCTTGAGAAAAAATTCTTAGGCAGTAATCACCAAAATGGACTGAGTCCCATGGGGTTCTCAGGAACAAGGTTAATAGTCTGGAAAATCAGATTGGGATAGCATCCTGAATGGAGGGAAGTAGGGAGGGACAGAGAGAGAGAGAGCGGGAGGAAGAGAGAGAAGGAAAGGGAGAGAGAGAAGGGAAGGAACAGGGAGAGGGAGGGGGAGAGAGAGGGATAGGGATGGAGAGAGTAAGGGAGAGGAAGAAGGAGGCAGAGAGAGAGGGAGAGAAAGGAAGAGAGGAGAGGGAAAGAGAAAGAGAGAGGGAGAGGGATGGAGAGAGGGAGGTGGAGGGAAAGAGGGCGATAGAGGGAAAGGGAAATAGAGAGAGAGAGAGGGAGAGAAGTAGGAGAGAGGTGTGTTGTCTATGTGAAAATTGTTATAGGGATCAAGCCTAAAGGAAACTTCCACCCTACCTCTAAGGGGCAAACTTTAAATGAGTTATTGCTACAGGGCAGGTGGGCTTCAGATTAACACCCTCCCTTCCACCAGGCAGTCAAGATTGAACTGGGCTGTGTCTACTTGAGTGCAATGCCTCCAGAGTGGAGGTGTTTGGATGCATTTGTCTGGTGGGTGACATGAACATTTTGCCTTCTAAGGGAAGAATGGAGGGAGAAGGGATGAAGAAAGGGCATACCTTTAAACCATGTCACTGGAAACTCCCCAGGAATCTTGCAATATATGAGTTTGCTTGCATTAGAAAGAACTTCTAAAACTGTTGTTTGTCAGTTAGCAAATATATATTGTGTCCCTTGATGTTCGAGGCACAGTGAACAGTGTAGAGATATATGAGATTTTGGCCCTGCCTTGCGTTTTACCCAATGAAACAAGAACAAATGCTACCTCTTACTATCCATGTGACTTTGGGCAAACTACTTAATCTCTCTGACTCTAAATACCCCACATCTGTAAA
The DNA here is from genome assembly GCF_016433145.1 of Gracilinanus agilis. NCBI lineage: Eukaryota > Metazoa > Chordata > Mammalia > Didelphimorphia > Didelphidae > Gracilinanus > Gracilinanus agilis. The sequence goes on along the minus strand of NC_058132.1, from coordinate 157,287,724 downwards.
ATGAAGGTGAGATAGGTGAGGTATTGAGCCAGATGAACTATAGGGTTCTTTCTAGCTGTAAGTCTGTGATCAGTCAAGACATTCATTCGGTTTCATGCATTTACTAGGCACTGAAGATGAAAAGAAAGTGTTGAAATCCTCCCTGCCCTCAAGGAGCTTACATTCTTAGCAGATCAAAGGACCCTATGAAATACTAAATGAATGATGCAGACAATTAGCGTTACAGGTGATGAGAGGAGGGACGTATTGGGAATATCATTGTAGACTGGGCTGTTTCAGACTTCTCTCCTGAAGCAAACTCTCAGCTCCTCTTCTGCTCTACTGTCTCTCTGAGAGGCCATCACTTTGTACCTTATTGAGATGCCACACCTCTTTACATCTTCATTCATCTAACCCTCCTTTGCTCTAGGCTCAGAGAATACCGAGGGACCTTTTTCTTGCCAGGATTTCTTGCCACCCTCACCTTATACAAACTTGTGCTTTTGATCCTACCCTCTCTTGTGGGCTAGACCAGACTGACAGTTCATATTTGGAACTGTAGTGATATACCTTTAGATTATTTAGAAGATATTTTTAGGCCTTCTAATAACTAACAAAGAAGCTTATATAGCCACAGCATGAAAAAGATTCCATTGGATATCAGTGTTGTGTCTAACCTAAGGGAGAAGCCAGTGATTCTTCCTGTCTTTGGTTTTTTGTTTAGGTCACCAGAAAACCACATCAATGGCTCAAGCCTCTGGGCCAAAAATGTCTTGAGGACTTTCACTACCTTTTTAGGGGGAAATTAGCATATCTGGTCTGTCTTTTAAAAAACTTTCCCATGATCCTGCCATCCTTGTTCTTAATTTTTTTTTAAACCCTTAATTTCTGTGTATTGGCTCCTAGGCAAAAGAGTGGTAAGGGAAGGCAATGGGGGTCAAGTGACTTGCCCAGGGTCACACAGCTGGGAAGTATCTGAGGCCAGATTTGAACCTAGGACCTTCCATTCTAGGCCTGACTCTCAATCCACTGAGCTACCCAGCTGCCCCCTGTCCTTGTTCTTTATTGTTACTCCCTGTCATTGCCAAACTCTTGGAAAGCCTAGTAGGCATTTAATGCCTTCACTTCCTTACCACCTTTCCAATCCTTTACCATTTACCTTATAATTCTGTCAATTCAATAAACATTTCCTCTTGTGTTTTTTAATTACCAGTGAACTCACAATTAATAATAAACCTGGTGGCTTTTTTTCAGTTATCCTTCTTGACTTTTCTCTATCACTTGACACTATTGGTCATTCCTTTTTGCTAGATACTCTTCTCTTTCCTGGACTTCCATAATATTGTCTTTCTAAATCTCTTATCTGTTTGACCAGTTTTTCTTGGTCTCTTTCACTGGTTCATCATCTTCCTACCCTCTAAGTGTGGGTGTTCTTCATGGGCCCTCTTCATTCTGTAACACTTGATGATTTCATCTACTCCCGTGAGTTTAATTATACTTCTGTGCATATGATTGTCAGAACGATATATCAAGTTCTAATCTCCCTCCTAAACTTAAGGAAGGCATTTCCAGCTACCTTCCAACTGTCCCCACCCAGATGTTCTAGCATGACCTCAGATGCAGCATGTTTAAAACTTAACTTTTCATCTCTTCCTGTATCCACCCTCAAGTCTGTCCTTCCAACTTCCTTATTTCAGTCAGTCAGTCAAAAACTTATCGGTTAAGCATGTACACTGGAACAGGCAATGTGCTAAGTCACTGGAACCTCATTCCTATTATTTTTTTAGTTTGCCTCCTCCCCAACATCCAGTGAATGTCCAAGTTCATTTGATTCTACCTCTAACATCTATGACATCTCTCCCCTTTCCTTCAACTCATATCTAATAGAGGAAATCTGGCCCTTAGCACTTTTCCCTTGGAGTGTGATAAAAGCTCTCTAACTACTACTCTTCCTATCTGTAGTTTTCACCCTTTCTAACCCAACCTTTTTTGTTGTTTTGTTTTTCATTGACACTTTATTTTTCAAAATATTTATTTATTTATTCTAAGGTATTTTTTCCATGGTTACATGATTCATATTCTTTTCCTCCCCTCCTCCAGCTGACAAGCAATTCCACTGTCTAAGCCATCTTTTTAACAACTTTAAAAGTAATCTTCTTGATGTATGTTTGATCATGTTGATTCCTGCTAAAACAAGCAAACAAGAACATTTAGCAAACTTTCATGGTTTCCCATTGTCTATAGGATTAAAAAACCCACAACTCATTAAAGTCCTTTTAAGGTCCTCTGCAATTCAGTTTCACACTCTTTCTTTTCAATTATTTCAGATTGCTTCTCTTTACCTCCACCACATTTAGCCAAGTTGGACTAGTAGTTGTTTCCCAAACAACATGTTGTCTCTCACTTCTGGAATTTTTACAGAACATACCATGTCTAGAATGCCCTTTTTCTGCATTTCTACTTTTCAGAAACCTTCTTTCTTCAAGACTCAAGTCAGGCACTACCATCTTTTCCATGAAGTCAAGATGAAAATAGTCCTTCCGTTCTCAAATCTCTTCTTAGGACACTTTGTCTGGATTTCTCCTTGCCTTTATCGTACTCTACTTCTTGTTATACTCACATATGTCATGTTAGAACTTCCTAGTAGAATGAAAACTCTTTGAGGTCAATGCCTGTCATTCATCTTTTCAGCGTCCAGCTTTCTCATAATAGGTGCTTAGTAAATGTTTGTTGATTGAAATTGGTTAGTGAAAGCTTTTTCAGAGAGGGACCTTGACTGTGGCCTTTTAAGAAGATGGGTTGAGTAAGGTAGGCAGAGTGGAAGGTACATGAATTCCATAGTCTAGAAGAGATCTAATCTACCAGTTACTTTCAGGTTTGGAACTTCTAGCTGGACTTGGAAGGAGAAATGTTGAAATAGCATCTCATGGAAGATCAGCTAAGGGGTTGAATTCCAGGTATGGCAGGTCTAGGCAAAGGAGTCTGTGATTAGAAGAAAGAATGGTGAAAGATTTTAGTGCCTAGGAAAGAGGGTAAGATGCCACATTCATGAGACTCAGGAGGAACCCACCTCCCTTTAATTGACTTTCTATGATTACAGATTGTAAGAATTTAGAACAATTGACCCACCCTCCCTTTCTGGGTTATTTACTCATTCAGTACATTGGCTTTTAGTAGGTACCTGGACAGAGTGAGAATGGACTAAACAGAAGTCTCTGTTTTCCTTCCCATTGGCATATGTGGTCCATCTTGAACCTTCTTTTACAAGGTAGCCACTTACTTTCTTATGATTTACATGAGCCTAGATGAGGAGGATGAGGTCTTTTTATATATTGCTGAATGTGCCTTTTTTAAAAAGGGAAGGTGAACTTCCTTGCATATGGGCTAGGGAGATGCTTGGCGCTTATTGCAGTCTGGTTTGGGAGGTTATCATATACTTGTGAACCAAATAGGTTTGGGTTATCTTGGGTTCAAGTGAATTCAATATACATCTGTTAAGACACTATGCTAGGATCTAGAGATATAAAGACCAAAAATTAAGCAGTTTGGCTGTTAGGGAGTTTACATTCTACTCAGGATCATGTTACATGTGCCACACATCAGTGAATATTTTTCTGGATAGTATCACAAGGTTAGCTTTTGCTATGTCATTTTTTGGTTTTGCTTTTAAACCAGCATTCCTGCCTTCTGGCTGTGTTTGTCCTCCCTCCATCCCCCCAAAAGAAGACTGTGTCCTGTTCTAAGTTGGGAGAATACCATTACTATTGACAGTAATAAGCCACTTTCCTTTAAAGAGCAATTACATAATGAATCTTTGTGGCATCTCTTCCAGGGAGAACATAGGGAATCATTAAACACATTTTACAATGGGATCCCCCAAATACTTGGAAAGTGAGAAACATGGACCTCAGCTCCAAGTTCCCCTCTTTTCCCTCTTCCTTCTTATATCCATTTTCTTCTAATTAAAGTGATAAATAAAATGGCTACATAACATTCTGTCTTTCACCCTGTTCCTTAGTTCTCTTTTAATTTTGCTGTTTTGTTTTTACCTTTCCTCTCTCCCCAGTAGTGCTCTGTTGTATTTAGGTCCCTAGTTTTATGAGTGGCATTGACTGTGTAAGTGTCCCTGGCAATGTATATGGGTAGGGCCTTCTCTGGGAAGAGAAGGGAGGGGAAAGGTGACACAAGCAGTAAAAACCTATTGTTCCCTGAAACCAGCAGCTGGCCAAAGTAAATGTGTAAGTGTCCCTGGTTTAGTTTCTGTATTCTGACTATAAACAAAGTACCCTGGGTTCCCTGAGTCAGGTCTCCTCGGGGCCTTTCCTTTGGCTTTAGAATGGATGGTGGTCAGCCAGATGTGTATGTGAGAATGTCTGTATGTTTTGTTTTTTTTTTTTTTGTCTGCTTCTTTCTGTACAAACTGTGAATTTCAATCAACTTTTAGTTGGCCTGGATGAATAAGGGCCAATAAGAATTTGGTTCATTGAACTCCATAAATAATCAGGTCCTGAGTTTTATTTTCCTACCAGGCCAGATCTTTGAATAAATCTTATACAAAAGAGCAAAAAATATTTTCCTTTTATCTCCATTCTAAGGAGATAGCACAGTGGGCTAAGGAGCAGTCAAATAATAAAGACTGGACTGGCAGTAGGAGATGGGAAGGGAATGGTGTCAGTCCATGAAGAGGATGAGGAAGTGACAAATGGGTGAGAGTATTGTGAGTGTTAATCCCAGGAAAGGTATGTGGTATTTAGCATTTAGTATCTGGCTCCTTTGGGAAGGAGGGAGAGGGAGACTTGGGAGGAGAGAGCTCATCAAGTGCTTACATTCTAATGAAGGAAGACCACAGATAAACAATGGGGAGTTGAAAAGGGGTTGAGGGGGTGGGGATGTAGTGTGGAGTTTGCTAAGAAGTCATTTCCAGGTCTGGTTCTGGGCAAGATAAGGTGCAAGGTCATCTAAAAGAGCTCAGGGTTCCAGGGGTGGAGTATGAGGTTCCACTGGGGTGGGGGCATGATCATGATGGTTGGAGTCAGACAATATGGCTTAGTGATGGTTGGAAGATGTAAATGTTTGTTGAATGGATGAATGACTAAATGAATGTCCGTTTCCATAGGAACGGTGAGCGTGAAGAGGCTCTGACTCCTGAGGGCTCCTAAGGGTGCTGTATAGCCTACTGAATTGGTAGCTGATCGGAGTACTTAAAGCAAGTCTGACATCATTTTCCAGGCCCTTGTTGCGCCATTGAGCGTGACTGCCTAAAATAGGTTGATGGAATCTCTTACATAACCAGTTCTTTCCACAGATGAGAGGAGGTGGGTCAGACAGGGCACCATACCTTTGGCACACACACCCAGTGATACCATCCTAAGGAAGCCTTAATTTCTCAGTGAACTTCCTGTTACATCCATGCAATCACAGCCATAGTCCAGGTCTGCTGATGATATCTGATTATAGATATGATATTGCCCAAGTAGCTCCTGAGGCACAGGGAAGGTCCTGAAAGGCAGGAGCTCCTCTTTGATAGATACTTGATTTTTTTTTTTTTGAATTAGCAAAAAATAAGTTGAGACTTAAAGAACTGGAAACGAAGGGGGTGCTCATCAATTAGAGAATGGCCAAACAAATTATAACATATGAATGTAATGGTATACCATGGTTGTTCAGTTGTTTCTCAGTCCCGTCTGACTTTTATGATCCCATTTGGGATTTGATTGTGCAGATAGAATTCACTGCCCAGGACTCCTTCGGCCCAGCTCGTCTTACCCAGTATCCCATTTACGTGCTTACGCTGCGTGAACGCTGCGTGATTGGACGTGGGAGGCGGGACGGAGGATAAAAGTTTTGGTATGGCACCGCCCCCTCTCGCTACTTCCAATCACGCAGCGTTCTCGTAGCGTAAGCGCGCAAATGGGATGCTGGGTAAGACGAGCTGGGCCGAAGGAGTCCTGGGCAGTGAATTCTATCTATACACTTGGCAGAAATACTGGAAAGATTTGCCATTTCCTTCTTCAACTCCTGTTACAAATGAGGAACTGAATTAAGTGACTTGCCCAGGGTCACATAGCTAATGAGCGGCTGAGGCCGGATTTGAACTCATGAAAATGAGTCTACCTGATTCAGGCCCACCATCTAGTTGCCTTTGCATTGTACCGTAAAGAAGTGGAGAAAGACGGTTATAGAGAAACCTGGGAAGATTTGTGTATGCTGATACAGAGTAAAATAAGCAGAACCAGGAGAAAAACATGTAACATCAACGTTTTTAAATGAACAATTTTGAACTACTTAACTTTTATCAATTAAATCATTAGTTATGATTCCAGTGAATTGATGAAGAAAGTTCCCTATCTCTTGACAGAAAGAGATAATGGGCTAATATGCAGAATGTAGCACACGTTTTTGGACATGATTAGCATGGCAATTTGTTTTGCCTGACTGGATATTTGTTACAAGAATTTATTTTTTGGGAGGATGAGTAAAAAAAATGCTTTATAATTTTTTAAAAAATTAATTAAAAATGAAGCTATACCTTCCTGAATTACTGACTCGGGGACCCCAGGTATAAATTTTTCTAGAGATCTGGTGAATACAGGATCAAGGTTTTTAAGTTGCACCTTGTCCTTCTCATGTCTCTGGCCATCTGTTGTGACCTCAGGCTTCATTGTGTTTCTGGGAACTCAAGAATAGGCTCTAAACTCAGAACTCTAGTCAGGATTTTGCAAGTGGTAGGGAACAGAGAGATGTTCCACCAATCTTATTGCAATCAACTTTATCCCTTCTTCTTTGGAAAAGGATAGTGGTTTCAGCACCCCAGAAATGTCAGAGACTTTGTCAGTGCTTTGTGTATAATCCAGCCTATCCAGAGGATCCTTTCCCTTTTACTCCTTTAAAACCCAGCAGAGTATGTATAATCTAGATAAAATTGCTTATTGTCTCAAGGAGAGGAGGAGGGAGGGAGGAAGGGAAAGAATTTGGAACTCAAAGTTTTAGAAAATGAATATTAAAAATTGTGTACATATAATTGGAAAAAATAAGATATTTTATGTTAAAAAGAAAAAAGCAGCTCAGCAGACCCTGGGGCATTATGGTTCTTGGTGACTGCTAGAGGTGATATTTTGAGTCCTTTGTATATACCTCATTTCAGAGGTGCATAAACTCAGCCATTGAAAGTGGGAGTAAATAGAAACCTCTGGAGGTGAATGGTAGTGTTAGCAAAGGAGCCTACTTGAGAAACCTTTGTCCAAAGTCCCAGCTCTGAGTAAGACAACCAGTCTCCAGAGCAAATGAGATCATTCTGCTTCTCAGTCTCCCTCTAAAGCACCAGCTGTAGTAGGATATCAATTAGCACATGATAGTCTTTAATTATCTCTCCTGGGCCACTTTTACAGATCATCTGAGTTAATAATCCACCCAACCAGCTCTGCAACCTAATGACCAGGCCTAAGTACAAAAAGATTTGTCCATTATTTTTCTCTGTCTGTCTGTCTGTCTCTCTCTGCCTGTCTCTCCCTTCCTCTCCCCCTATATGTATATATGTGTAATGCTTTTTTAGAGGGAGACTGAGGCTCTCTAACCCAAGCTGGAAGTGAAGAGGCCTAGTCTTAATCATCACAGGAACTTTGGGCTGCTCTATTTCAGACCTGGGCTGGTTTACCCTTCCCTAGACAGGCTAGTCACCTTTTTAATGCAGATTTTGTAGGCATTTCTAGGTTCTGGCTTTAGATTGTGTTTTTCCTGTTCCTTGGGGCTTACCATATTGGTACCACATTTAATGAGACGCCTAATCTACTTTAATCCTTTGTAGCTCAGAACTCCTGAGCTCAAGCTATCCATCAGCCTCAGCCTCGCCTAGTAACAAGGATTACAAATTTTGGCCACCATGCCCGGCAAGTCCTTAGAAGAAAAGTTTTGTTGGTTCATTTTTGGATATTCCTCATTTTATTCTTTCTCTCCAAATTGAACCCTCACAGTCACAAAGGCCAAACCAAACACTTAAGCAAAACAAACGACGATATATTCACTGTGTCTGATAATGTATGCAATTTTATGTCTATAAATCCCCTATCTTTCTGCTGAGAGAAGGGAGGGGAAAGTAGGTTTCATTATTTGTTTCTTGGAAATTTTTTAAAAAAATAAATTAAGTTTTCTTTTAATTCATATTGTTGTCATTTTATATACTACTTTCCTGGATTCTGTTTGTTTCATTATGAATTAATTCATACAAATCTTCCAATGTTTCTCTGACTTCCTTTTATTGATCATTTTTTATGGCACCATAATATTCCATTATATTCATATACCATAGTTGGTTCAACCATTCCCCAGTGGAGTATCTACTTTGTTTCCCATCCTTTGCTATCACAAAAAAGTATTGTGATGAATATTTTTTAACATCTAATGGATCTCTCTCTCCTCTCTATTACTTTCTGCTTTTTTTAAACTCCTGAGTGTATATAAGCACAGGACTGGGATTGCTGGGGCAAAAAGGCAGATGGTGTTGAGGGTAAGGTGTTAGGTGTGGAGTCAAGAGGACCTGAGTTCAAATATTGCCTCACATACTGATTGTGTCTTCATGGACTAGTCACTTAAGGTTTCGATGAGTTTCCTCATCTTCAAAAACAAGGATCAAACTCAACAATGTATAAAACTCCTTTCAGCTATAACTCTGGGAATAGTTTAGTCACTTTTTTTGCACAAATCCAAATTATTTTTCAGAACATTTATACAAAGGCACATCTCTAATAACAGTGTATTAGTGAGCCAGTCTTCTAAAGCCTTTCCAACATTGACTGTTTTTTTTGTCTCCTTTGTCAATTTGCATGTGGTGAAAACTCACTGTTGTTTTCTTTGAATTTCCCTTATTAATAATGATTCGTTTAGAGCATGTTTTTCTATGTCCACTGTTTGTACATATCCTTTGAACACTTATTTATTAGGGATTGGTTAGCACACTAGATAGTCTGTACTTAGAGGGAGGAAGACCTGAGTATGAATCCTGCCTATGACACTTAACTGTGTGAGTGTGGGCAATAAGTCACCTAGCCTCTCTCTGCCTCCTTTTCTTCATCTGTAAAACAGAACTAATATCTCCCAGAGTTGTTGTGAAGATCAAATGACATAACTTATCTGAAGTGCATTATGAACTTTAAAGAACTATGTAAAAACTAGCTGTTGTTATTTCTCTGATATTTATAGAAATTTCTTATTTACCTTGGATGTCATAATTGTTATAAATGATACTGGATGCAAAGACTTTTTCCCATTTTGAAAGTTTCTCTTTTTATTTCATCTGCATTGACTTTGTTTAGGCAAATACTTTAAAATTTTGTTAGCAAATGGACTGTTTTGTCTTTATGATGATCTTTAACCCTTGTTTGGTTGAGAACACTCAACCTACTCATAGTTAGGAAAGGTTCTGTTCTGATCGTTCTGTTTGTTCTGTTCTCTTCTAATTAAAAAAAAATTAATCTTTTAAAATTCAGATTTTGTAGCCATTTCTGTGTTCTGGCTTTATTAAACACTGGTCCACTGTTTTTGTTTGCTTCTTATTCTTGTTTATCTATTTTTTGTATTGAACTATCTTTTTTTAAAAACCAAAATAGAAAATAGTACCAATCAATTTTTATGATTATTACTTTGAGGTCTGGTAATGCTATGCTCCCTGTTGCCTCTAGGATTGAATATAAGAACCTTTAGTTTTTAGTTTTCTTTTTTAAACTCTTACCCTCTGCCTTAGGATCAGTTCTGAGACAGAAAAGCAGTACAGGGCTAGGCAATTAGGATTAAGTGACTTGCCCTTGGTTATACAGCTAGAAAGTGCCTTAATCTAGATTTGAACCCAAGGCCTCCCAATTCCAGATCTGGCACTCTATCTGCTGTATTACCCACCTGCCTCCTGCTTGACTTTTAAAATCTTTAACTACCTGGCCACAATCTCTCTGCCCAAGATGGTCTTTCTGTTCCTCTTGTTTAGAGATAGATAGGTAACACAGTAGATTGTTAAAATCCAGACCTAGACATTTGCTAGTTGAATGACCCTGAGCAAATCACTTAACCTCTATTTGCTTCTGTTTCCTCAACTATAAAATAGGGATAACAATAGTACCCATCCCCTAGAGTTGTTGGGAAGATTAAATGAGATAGTATTTGTAAAACACTTAACACAGTGCCCTGCACATAGTAGGTACTATGTAAATGCTAGTTATTACAATTTAGTATTATTAATATGATTATTATCATCCTGTTTCTGTGTCTCTGCACTGGCTGTCCTCTATGTTTAGAATCCACTCCCAACTCATCTCTACCTCCTAGAATTTTTTCCTTTAAAATTTTGATCAACTGTTACCTACTACATAAAGATTTTACTGATCTTTCATAATTACTAGCGCCCATACTCCTTATGTTCACCCACAAATTACTCTGTATTTTGTGCATTCTTTTTTAAGACCATGTTGTTTTCCCCCCACTAAAATATAAGGTCCTAGAAGAGGGACTGCTTTATTTTCTTTTTTGTATCCACAGTTTATAACACAGCACATGGTGCATTGGTGATAACAAATTCTTGTTTGTTTAATTAATTATTAGTCCACATCTCAGTTATTTCTCAGACTGTCATCTCTGCATTGGCCATACTCTCTTGTCTTCCTTATCTTGATCCTTTGATGAATTTGTTCAATTTAACATCCTTTCCACTTGAGTCCATTACCTCCATATCCTATTGCAAATTATGTCTTTCCAAATCCCAACCTTGATTGACTGTCTCCATCTACTACTTTCATCCTTATTCACATGTTAAATAAAGCTGAAGAAAATAATGAAAACATTTAGACTAGGTCCTCTACCAATTTATGTTACATAATCTCATCTGGGCCCTCACTGCTGCAAAACAATCTTTTAAAGCTTCCTTAATCAATTCACTCACATCAACTATTCCAAATCTTTTCATCTGTCCTTTTGCCTCCCATGATACCCCTTTATTTTATTTCTCAGGGTCTTGTTTCATGGTTCACTGAAAAAAATTAAGCCATTTGCCATTCACTAAGAATTCTCTCTTTGTCCCTCATATCCTGTCACTCAGATATTTTCCCCTACTACCTCCTCCTTCACTCATGTCTCACACAAGAATGGACTTTCTTGCTAAGGCAAATCCCTCAACATACACCAGTGATTCCATTACATCTTCTCCAGTAGAAGAGTGCTCATTCTTTCTCCCTCCTTCCCTCTCCCCCTCTCTGTTTTTCCCTTTCCCTCTCTCTTTCTATCTCCTTTCTCTCTCTCTCTCTCTCTCTCTCTCTCTCTCTCTCTCTCTCTCTCTCTCTCTCTCTGTCTGTCTCTGTCTCTGTCTCTCTTTCTCTGTCTCT
>NC_058132.1:157254815-157276242 GCF_016433145.1 Gracilinanus agilis | reverse complement strand
CAAGGAGCTTTCAATATAATGAAAATTAGTAAATAAGGCTAGTCAATCATTGATATTAAACCTCAGTATTTACACTGCACTACTCAGCTAAGGAACACAGAATTTTAGAGTTCAAAAGAAATTTAGAATCCAGTTGATAAGGGTTTCTTCACAGTGAGTCCCCCTACACCAGTGATATCAGAGCTCTATAGATACACACACATACACACACACACACACACACACACACATCTCTCACTCCATATCTATGTCTCCCCCCACCCCAATCTCTCACTAGCCTTCAGTTTCTCCCTACCTTCTGGTTGCTTCTTTGCTGCTTCTAAACACACCCATGTTTCCTTTTGTCCTTAAAAAACTCTCACTTGGGAGCAGCTGGGTGCCTCAGTGAATTGAGAGCCAGACCTAGAGACAGGAGGTCTGGGCTTCAAATGTAGCTTCAGACACTTCCTAGCTGTGTGACCCTGGGCAAGTCACTTAACCCCCATTGCCTAGCTCTTACTGCTCTTCTGCCTTGGAACCAATACACAGTATTGATTCTAAGGCGGAAGGTAAGGGTTTTAAAACAAAATCTCATTTGATCCTATCATTTCTACTTCATCTTAGATCTCTTTTCCCTTTTGTAGCTAAACTCCTTAAGAAAACTCTCCATAATTGAGGAGTCTATTTCTTCCTTCACTCAATTCTAAAAATTGCAGTTTGAATACTTGATTTCCAGCCATTGCTTTCTCCAAAGTTATCAATGATTTATTGATTGCCAAATCTTACAGTCTTTTCTCATTTCTCATCCTTCTTGATTTCTCTGCAACCTTTGACATAGTCAGTCTCTTTCTTCTCCTGGATACTCTGTCCTTTTCTTATTTTCATGACTGCTTTTACCTGGTTCTCCTTTCTTCATCCAGATTGTACATATTAATGGCAAGCATCTCCCAAAGATGCACCCTGGGCCCTCTTTTCTTTTTCCCTATATCCTATTTTGGCTTGCTCTTCATATCACCTCCCAGGTATTCAGGTACCATTTTTATGCAGATAATTTATCGTAACTATTTATCCAGTCCTAATGTCCTATTTATATCATCTTCTGCTACTGGACATTTTGAACTGGATGTGCTATAGATATCACAAAATGAAAATGTCCAAAGCTAAAGTCATTATTTTCTTCAATTTAAGGGATCTGGGGGGGGGGGGGGGGAAGGTGGTGTTGAGTAAAGGAACACGTATTTATTAAGAATCTACTATGTGCTAAGCACTATGCTAAGTGCTTTACAAATATCTCATTTGATCCATGTCATTCCCCTCCCCACAAGGAAAACCAGTGGCTTCCTATTACTTCTGGGATCAAATATAAAATCCCCTGTTATTATTTTTTAAAATTATATATATTTTGAGTTCCAAATTCTCTCCATCTCTCCTATTCTCACTCCCACCTTTTCCCTATTCCTTAGCCAGTAAGCAATCTGACATAAAATTGTCTGTCATTTTAAGGTTTATTACAAACTGGCTCCTTCTTACCTTTCTAGTTTCTGTATATTTTACTTCTTATACTACTTACACTATACTAATCACTTTGTAATCCAGCAAAACTGTCATTGCTGTTCCTTGAACATTCTATCTTTTGATTCTGTTTCTTTACACTGGTTGTCTCCCATGCTTGAAATGCTTTTATTTTCTGTGGTAACATTCAAAATTCAGTGCAAATCCATCTAAACCATTTTATATTTGATAAAACTGAGTCTGAGAGAGATAAAAAGAACACTGGATTATTATTGAGGAGTCCTAGGTTAGAATTCTGGCTCTGACATTAGCTGTATGATCTTGGATGAATCATTTGCTGAAGGCTTGCTTAGTGGGGCATGTAAGAGGGCTCCTTTAAGGCTTATTGGAATTTATGACTCTTCTCTTGTAAAAGCATTGCAAGTGGGCAGAGCTATGTTGTCATCCTCATCCAGCTTCCTAGAAGGTGGGCAGAATAGCAATAAATAACTGGAGAAAATGACCAGAAAGTTATGGATCTATCAATCAAATCAACAAGTATTTATTAATGACAGGCACTATTCTAGGGCTGGAGATCCTAATACAAACAATGAAATGATCCCTACTAAAACCATAGAACCATAAAACCATAAATATTTATTACTTCTGCTTTTTTTTTTACTTCATCTGAAGGTGTTCTAGCTTTTTACTTTTACTTTGTATGTATCTTCCTGCTTTTAATGTCTTTCTTGTAGACAGCATATTGTGGGATTCTGGTTTTAATCCACTCTGCTATCCTCTTTCATTTTATGGGTGAATTCATCCCATTCACAGTTTTGATTACTAGCTGTATATTTTTTTTCATCTTATTGTTCCTCTGTTTATCCTTCTCTCTCTCTCTCCTTTCAGCCTTTCCCTGTTCACAAATGTTTTGTTTTTGAATGCCACCTCCCCCAATTCATCCTCCCTTTTGTCCATACCCCACTTCGCTTGTTCCTCCTCCCCTCCCACTTCCTTATAGGATAAAATAGGCTTCTGTAGCCACCTAATCATAAATGTTATTATTGCTTTGAGAGAATTCCACTGAGAATATGGTTCAAAAATTGAACCTCCTACCACCTCCCCAATCTTCCCTTCCATTGTATTGTCTTTTACATGCCAGCCCATCTATCATTCCTTTTCCCTTTTTCCAGTGTGTTCCTCTTTCTTGCCCTTTAATTTTGTTTTTTTGGATATCATCCCATTAAAGATAGCTTACTTCCTGCCTTCTGCCTATATATCTCTGTCTCCCAGCCTTATTAGTAATAAAGTTCTTAAATATCCTGAGTACTTCAAGTACTTTAAGTTTCTCTTGTATCATAGATATATTAAGTATTCTAGTTATCACCTTCCCAATAGGAATGAAATAAATTTAACCTTATAGAATCCCTTGAGTTTTCTCTTTTCTGTTTACCTTTTTATATTTCTCTTGATGTTGAATTTGATCATCTAATTTTCCTTCTAGCTTTGGTCTTTTTGTCAGGAATGCCTATAAATCCTTTATTTCATTAAATACTCATTTCTCCTCCTAGAGTATTATACTCAGTTTGGCAGAATAGATGATTCTGGGTTGTAATCCTATATCCTTTGCCTTGTGGAATATCATATTCCATACACTCTAGCTCTTTAATGTAGAAGCTACTAGGTCCTGTGTAATCCTGACTATGGTTCTGTCGTTCCACAACATTTTAAATTTTTTTCTGGATGCTTATAGCATTTTCTCCTTGGCCTGGAATTTGACTATAATAGTCTGAAGAGTTTTTATTTGGGGATGTCTTCCAGGAGATAATTGATGGATTTTTTTCCATTTCTATTTTCCCTTCTTATTTGAGAATATCACGACAGTGTTCCCTGATAATTTCTTGCAATATGGTGTCTAGGCAATTTTTTTATCATGGTTTTCAGATAGTCCAATAATTCTTAGATTATCTTTCTTGGATTTATTTTCCAGGTTAGTTGTTTTTCTAGTAAGGTAGTTTAGATTATCTTCTATTTTTTATCCTTTTGAAGTTCTTTTATTGTTTCCTGATATTTCATAGAGTCATTAGTTTCTATTTGCCCCATTCCAATTTTAAGGAGTTATTTTCTTCATTAAAAAGAGGCAAAAGACATCCTTTCCTCAAGGAAATTACATTTTAATGATGGAAACAATAAGTACATGCAGAAATATATAAAGAATAAATATAAAGTTAACATATGTGTGTATATATATATATATATGCTACATACATATATAATCCAATATTTAGAGTCCCCCTTTTCCTTTAAAACAGAGCTTAATCACCATTTTCTTCATGAAGCTTTTTCTGATCCTTTCTCACCTGACAGATCCTTCTCTCCTAAATAATCTTATACTTAACTATTTTATTTATATGTAGATATGTGTATTTATTAACTTTATGTGCTATATGATTTCATATATCTCTGTCTCTCCCAATAGAATGTAAGCTTATTGTGATTAGAGATGATTACATTCTTTATGTTTGAATGTTATTGATTAAATGCTTGATTGCTCTGCATTTTTCTTCTCTAACTTTCAGATCATTTTCTTCTGCTATAGCTATTCTCACCTAATTTGAAGAAATGGCAACATACTGACTTCTCTGCTTACCAACTTCTTTACCTGTAAAGAATCTCAACAAGCTTTGCAGGACTCCTCCTCGAGATCCATTAGGGTAAAAGAGATGGGGCACCAGGGATGTTAAAATATAATCTAAATGGTTGTGGGTACACATACACACTGGGTTGAAGGAGAGACAGGATAGGGAGACCAAGAATCAAGAATGACAGTTGGCCTAACTGTCACTCTGCTTACCCTAGGCCAGGGTCTTTGGAACCAACAGGCAAGATAAAAGTTTAAACAGTTTAATTATGAGAAACTAAAAGGATGGGATAGGGGTTTCTACACTAAAACCTAAATGGCAAAACCACAGGGCAAGGGGAGGACTTGACTTCACTAACTCTAATTGACCTAGGCCAGGCAGGGCTCAAAGAAGCAGTAATGGAGTCTCTGGGAGGGCTGCTTCAAACCTGGTTCCAGCCAAGTTTGACCAGCATAGCTAATGGGTCTGAGGGTGGCTTTGGGGTTCTCACGATAATCCACAGATGATCACAGGATGCCAAAAGCCAAGATGGTCCAAGGTACCCAAGTAGAGAGAGTGTGCTTGAGATGCTGTCCACCAGGTCCCAAACTCCTCCTCCACTTGGTGCTGCTCTGTAGGTCTTGTCCACTTGTTAGAAACCACACCACTCAGGATCCCAGGGAATCAGGATACAGGTCTGAGATCTCCCAGGGCTAGCAACAGTTTGTGCCAACCACTAATGGAGTCTCTCTCAGGGCACAAGCAACTTCCTGCTTCTTCATTCCATCTTGGAATGCTCCAGTCCTTCCTGCTAGGTCCAACCTTAATACTTAATTAATTACTAACTAATCTTCCTCACAACACCAGGCCCCCAGTTTTCTTTCTAGATTTTCTTTGTGTGTATATCTGGCAGGTAGGTTCTCCCTGTGTAGGCAAGTGTGGATATGTGCTCATGAATGCAGTATCCCTCCTCTTAGCTTTTGGAAGTAGGTAGAGTTGTTCCCTATATGCTCTTGAACAAAATTGGATGAGAATTACCCTCTAAAGGGGTGTTTGAGAGATTGATTGGGTGATGTGCTAGAAAGAGTTGACTCTGCTTTCCTGTCAATAAAAGGAGGAGATAGAATCTGTAAAAGCCCTTCCAGCCCTTTTAATTTAAATTTTAAGAGGAACCTAGGCTATAGAGGGAAATAATTTGGTAATTAATTAAATGTATCTTTGTAGTTGAGCTCAGATTCAGAATTCAGGTTTAACCAACTTGAACTCTTGAGTTGAGGCTTTCGATCAGAGAAATAGTGTCCCAAAATCTGAGAAATTTGCAAAGTTCTGCTATAATGAGAATTCCTGAAACATAGCTTTGCCTTTTACCTTGGAGTCTGTTGGAAGCATATCTTTATCCTCCTCTTGCTGTGTGCTATAATAGAAAGAACACCAGATGAAGGCCTGGGTTCTAGTCTCAGCTTTGCCACATTATCCACTATCCATCCATCCTTACTTTCTAAGTAAGTAAATGAGTCATTTACTGGGCAAATTAATCTCTGAGCCTCGGTTTTCCCATCTTTAAAATGATAATAATGATCTTCAAATTGACAAGCATTTGTTAACCTGCCCATGCAAGACTTTGTACTTAGCACTGGGGACTACAGAAATCAAAACCAGTTAGTCTTCTAGAAGCTTAGATGTCCTGCCAAACACACAGGATTGTTGTGAATATCAAATGAAATATAATGGATGGAAAAGTTAAGTTGTTTTGTTAGTGCAAGTAGTAATAGTAGTAATTAATATTGAGGTGGTGAGGGGGCAGCTGGGTAGCTCAGTGGATTGAGAGCCAGGCCTAGAGACGGGAGGTCCTAGGTTCAAATCTGGCCTCGGACACTTCCCAGCTGTGTGACCTTGGGCAAGTCACTTGACTCCCATTGCCTACCCTTACCACTCTTCCACCAAGGAACTAATACACAGAAGTTAAGGGTTTAAAAATATAAAAAAAAAATATTGAGGTGGTGATATTTCTAATGCCCCATCCCCCTATCCAGGTTAGACTGCTCTGGGGGTAGCTGGGTATTTATCTAGAACTCAGTGAGATAGGGCATTATTTTGCATCTCTCCATACTTCTAAAGATACTGAAATACTCAGTGCCTCTAGAATTTGGCTTGGATTCCCTTCCTGGGGATTTCCCTGCATTATTTTGGTGTAGTTGTGTAGCTTCCCTGAAGAGGCATGCTAAATCTTGACGCAAGGTGCAGAGCCTGGTTACGCCTCAAACAAAGGGCATGTAAAGTCTCTAGAAGCTTCTTGGAGCACAGGAGGAAGGAGAGATCCCTTAAATTTAGAACTAGAGATGATCATTAAGCTCAGCAACTCCTCTTTTTCATAGAGGAAGAAACTGAACTCAAAATTAAGTGTCTTGCCCATGATAGTAAGTGACAAATCCAGGGTTCAAACCCAGATCTTCTGACTCCCAAATAATAGCACCTACCTTTATAAGGTTGTTGTGGGAATCACATAAGAAAATGTTTATAATCTGCTGAGCACAGTGCCTGGTACAACATAAGTGCTCAATAAATGCTTCCTCTCCTTCACCCCAATCCATTTTTCTTTCCATTGACCCTCCTTGTACTGCACGTGACAATTTGAGAACTGTAACGGTTCCTCACCTTGGTTTTATGAGTGAGTGCTGCATTTGCCCTTGTCTTCCACATCTATTGGATTGTCCCTTTGCAAGGGCCCAGGGTAGATCCCCCCCCCCCCCCCCCATGGGGTCTTTTCTATTTTCACATTTTACTGCTTCTCAGCATTCTTTCAGATGGGAGCCTTCTGGATATGATGTTCTGTTATTTTACTTTCCAAGTTGAATTTCTGTTGAGTCAGTGGAGGTCAAAATCAACACAGTTTGTTCCCAAACAGAATAATCAGAGTAGCCCAAGTGTATTGCCACAAAGCCTTTTTCCTCTTGGCTTGTTACGTGTTGGCTGGGGTCCACCTCTCCCTACACGGTTCACCTACAATGTAAATAGCTGGAGCTGAGAACTTGAATTTCTGAGACTGAGAAAATTTGTTTCTGAAGCTGAAACACCCTGTTCTTTTTCTCCTCAGCAGATGAGGACACAAGCCTTTAAAAGAGCTTTGAAATCGTTGGGAAAAGTTGTTCAATAACTTCAGGGACAAATCTTTCCTGTACTTTTCTATGTCCCTTGCCCAGATCCTTAACACGTTTGCCTAAGCTAGTGTTCAGATTAATTTTGAAATGTATTTATGCATCGGTGTTGTGCTGGGGGCTGGGGACACAAAGACAAAAATAAAGTCACCTCTAACTTCAAAGAACTTACATTCCTCTGGAGTGGAAGGGAGATCTTATAAGGATCTGCTACAGAACATGCATAGATAAGTAAGTATGATGTTATTTGAAGTTATTATTATCAAAGGGAGAAAGTATTAATTCCTAGAGGACTCAGGAAAATCCCTGTGTGGGAGATGCCATCTATGCTGTGTTTGATGGAAGTTAAAAATTCTTTTTTTTTTAAACTCCAAGACCTTCTGTCTTAATATCAAATCTAAGACAGAAGAACAAGCAAGGTGTAGGCAATCAGGGTTAAGTGACTTGCTTGGGGTCACATATCTAGGAAGTGTCTGAGACCAGATTTGAACCCAGGTCTTTCCAACTCTAGACCTGGCACTCTATCCATTGTGCTACTTAGCTGCTCCTTTTGAATGTTTAAAAAGTTTTTATTTTAAAAAATAACTTACTTTCTGTCCAATAATAATAATTCTTAGGAGGGCAAGGACTAGGCAAACAGAGTCAAATGACTTACGTAAGGTCACACAACTAGGAAGTGTCTAAGACTAGATTTGAATCCAGGTTCTTCCAACTCTAGGCCTAGTGTCCTATCCACTGAGCCACCTGGCTGCTCCTGGAAGTTATATATTCTGTGCTAAGGAAAAGATAAAAATGTATTCTAGACATCAGAAATCTGCAAAGGTAAAATAAGCAATTTCACATGTAGAGCTTAGGTCCTTAGATCCTTTTGATTGTATAAATGGAAGAAACAGGAAATTAAATTGCAGAGGGAGGTGGGAGCCAGGAAGGAAAGGGTCTTAACTGTCAGACTGAAATGTTGTATTCTATCCTAGCAACAGTAGCAATCCACTGGAGATTTTTGAGTAAGGGAGTTACAGGGTCAGATCTTACCAGCTCCCACATATGCAGTTGTCTCTGTGCAGGTGATTATCAGTTCTGTTTATCCATTCCCAACCTCTCAAGCCTTTCATCTCCAGCTATCTATTCAATATCTAAAATTGTTATAGGATAGTCAGGTTGAAAGAAAAGTCAAGGATGACCCCAAGAATGGGATCCTCGGTGACTGGAAAGGATAGGAGTAGATTCGGCAGAAATTGAGAAGTTTAGAGGAGGGTTTGGAGGAAAACATAATGGCTTCTGTTTGGAGCATGTTGGGTTTGAGATGCTTATAGTACATCCAGTTGGAGTTGTCTAACATATTTTTCTTCTCTCCCTCCTGAATATTTGGTAATCTGGCTTCCAGCCTATCACTCAACGGAAATTGCCCTCTCCAAAGTTCCTGTGATTTCTTAATTACCACATCTGGTGCTCTTTTCTCAGGACTCATCTTTCTCAGTCCATCAGTTGTAGTTCAAATTGTTGATTCCCCCAGAGTCCTGGACTCCCTCCTTTCTGAGTTTTCATGACTGTTCTCTTTCCTGGTCCTCCTTCTCCTCCCTTTTTGATTACTCTTAGCCTCTTCTGCTGACTTATCCTTCACATCATACCCCTCCTTAACGGTAGTTGTTCTCCAAAGTTCTGTCCTGGACCCTCTTTTTTTTCTACAGTAGGATCTCATTTTATGAGACCAATATATTCTAAGACCCTTCGAATAAGTTGAAAATTATGCATACGTATTTCTTATATGAACATCCCTGGACATTTTATGACATTCTTAGGCTTATCAGAGCTGCCAGCATCATTACTCTTGTACTTTGGGGCCATTATTAATTACTAAATAGTGTTAATGAAACAGAAGAGTACTGCTCTGATGCAGACAGGACTTGTTACAAGTGAGAACTCATGGAAGAGCTAATGTTTTCGACGAAACAATGTAATGATCTCACTGATGCTTCTTAGAGCAAGAATAAGTGTGATTGAGCCAACTATTTTGAGACTATAGAGCTTGGGAAAATTGGGCAGATGTAGTGTGTAATTAAAACTTTTTTATTTTATTTATTTTTTGCCCTTATTTTTTAAATTTCCAAATGCCTATACCTGAGTTTGCATGTGTTGAATTTACATAAAATGATATCCTATTATACTTTCTTTCTTGGCAACCTCATTATTTTCCCTGGAACTGCTTCCATTCAGTCATCTGCATATCATCTCTATGCACATATTCCCAGATCTCTATTGTCTTCTCTAATCTTTTCTTTGAGTTTCAATCATACATCACTAACTATATAGTTCAAACTGGATGTCCCAGAGACATCTTAAAATCAACCTGTCTACAACAGAACTTGCACCCTAAATCCTTTCCTCTTCAAAATACCCTACTGACAGCTAGATGGATCAGCAGAAAGGGCACAGGGCTTGGAGTCAGGAAGATGTGTACTCAGATACTTACTAGCTGTGTGACCACGGGCAAGTCACTTAATCTCTGTTTGCCTCAGTTTTCCTTATCTGTAAAATGGGGATAATAACAATACCTATTTCCCAAGGTGGTTGTGAGGATCAGAGATAATAATTGTAAGAGTTTAGCACAACTCCAAAGCATAGTAGCCTTACATAAATGTTAGTTATAATTTTTATTATTGGAGCAGCTAGGTGGTACAGTGTTGGAATAGAGTGTTGGAACAAGAGGCAGGAAGACTCATCTTTATGAGTTACTGGCCTTAGACACTTACTGTGTGACCCTGGGCAAATCACTTATCCCTGCTTGCCTTAATTTCCTCCTTTGTAAAATGAGTTGGAGAAGGAAATGGCAAACTACTCCAGTATCTTTGCCAAGAAAATCCCAGATGGAGTAATGAAGAGTTGGACACAACTGAAAAAATGACTAAACAGCATTATTATCATTACTAAGATATGATCTTTCCATTCTATCAGGTTCATAATATTGGCATATCCTAGACTCTTTACTTTCTTTCACCCTATATATCCAATAAGTTGCCAAATCTTGGTTATTTTGACCCTCATAACATCTTTCAAATATGACTCCTTTTTTCCATTCCAACAGGTACCACTTTAGCTCAGGATCTCATAACCTCAAGCCTAGAATATTGTAATGGCTTCTGAATTGGTCTCCTTGTCTCATGTTTCTCCCCACTCAACTCCATCCCACACATTGCTGACAAAGGAATTTTCCTTAAGTGCAGATCTGATTGTCTGCCTTCTTTACTCATCTAACTCCAGTGGTTTTCTAGTCCCTGTAGGAAAAAATATAACCTCCTCTGTTTAGCTTCTAAGACCCTTAACAGTCTGGTCCCAAACTATCTTTCCATGTTCATTGGCCATTGCTCTACCTCCTGTACTTTGTGAACCAGCCAAATTAGCCTTTCTGTTCATCACACATTACACTCCTCATCCTATCCCTGGACTTTTGCAAGGGCTATTCTCCGTGCCTGGAATTTCATTCCTGTTCTATGCTTCTCAAAGCTCCTCTCATCCTTTAGGATGAGGTACAAGCACCATCTTCTCAAGAAGGAAGCCTTTCCTGATCCCTTCATCCCTACCAATTGTTAGTGCCTTTCTCCCAAACTATTTCACTATATACATTGTATACATTTTTATTTATTAACTATATTTTTACTATAAGTATTTTTACATATACTTTTCTCTCCCATTAGAATGTAAACCTATTGTGAATAGAAGATATTTTATTCTTTGTACTTATGTCCTCAGTGCCTAGCATACTACCTGCACATGGTTGCTAAATAAAAATTTGTTGACTAAGAGTGAGGGAAGAAAATTCAGGAGAGAGAGAGCAGGGTTGGGAATCGTCTGTTTAATGATGGCAGTTGCACTCATGGAAAATGATGAGATTGGGGCAGCAAGGTGGCACAGTGGATAGAGCACCAGCCTGGAAGTGGGAGGACCTGGGTTCAAACCTGACCTTTAATACTTCCTAGCTGTGTGACCCTGGGCAAGTCTCTTCACCCTGTTTGCCTAGCTCTTGCCCTCCTTCTGTCTCAGAATTGTTACTGAGATGGAAAGTAATGGTTTGAAGAAAGAAAGACGGAAAGTAATGGTAAAAAGAAAGAAAGAAAGGAAGGAAGGAAGGAAGGAAGGAAGGAAGAAGGAAGGAGAAAATGATGAAATCCCCGAGAGAGAGGAGATATATAGAAAAATAGAGACTCAAAACATGATTGAGGGATCACTCAGGGGATAGAACACGAATGATGATCCTCAAAGGATCCCAGAAAGAATGGTTAAACAAGTATGGGGAGAACCAAGAGGGTCTAATGTCACCAAAACCAAAGGAGGAAAAATTAGGCGATTGGTCAACTATGTCAAAGGGATTAGAAGGGCCTAGACTGATGAAGACTGAGGGAAAAAAACACGAATATTTGATTTAGCAGTTAAGAGATTGCTGCTAACCTTTGAGAGAGCAATTTCCATTTAGTATTAGTTATCCATGGTATCTTAAGCTTTCATCCTTCTTGACCTCTCTGCAACTTTTGACACTGTTGGTCACCCCCTTCTCCTTGACACTTTTTCCTCTCTTTGTTTTGTAAGCTGATCTCTCCTGGTTCTCTTTCTACCTATCTGAACTGTGTTTTAATACTGTTGCTAGATCTATTTCTTGCTTACTAACTATAGGTGTACCACAAGGCTCTGTCCTTGAACCAAGTGTAAGGTCATGACTTTTTTTTCAGTGATTAGCAGTGCCTGACACATGTTATTGTTCAGTTGTTTTCAGTCATGTCCAACTCCTCATGATACCATTTGAGTTTTCTTGGCAAAGATACTTGAGTGGTTTGCTATTTCCTTTTCTAGCTCATTTTACAGAGGAGCAGAATGACGCAAGCAGAGTTAAGTGACTTGCCGAGGATCACATAGTAACCAAGGCTGGATTTGAAATCAGGTCCTCTTGTTGGCATTGGTGACCTTTTTCAACCTGTTCTCCCTTACGGTTGGAATTTTGGGTGGCATTTTAATTGTGAGTACAGGAAAAGGTGCCATTCAAATTCTGGCACCTTCACTTATTTCTTAGGCAAACCCACATTATTCCTTCTAGGTCTATGTTTTTTCCTTTCCTAATTGACAGGGTTGGTTTAGATGACTTTGAAGTTCTCCAAGATTTAAACAAATGATTCTTTGATTCTTCTTCCTTCCTAGAATATAAATGGCATTGAGGAAGGAGTGGAATTCTTGCCAGCCAACAACTCAAGGAAGGTGGAGAAGCGAGGACCAAAGCGCTGGATTGTGCTGCTGGCATTGGTGACCTTTTTCATCCTATTATCCCTTATGGTTGGAATCTTGGTGTGGCATTTTAATTGTGAGTACAGGGAATCTTATTAATATATTAATAGGTGGAGGGAGTGGTCCAAAGGGGGCTTGGTCAGAGGGTGGGGAAATTGGGAGCCTTAATGGTGATCTGACAGGAGGATAATGCTCGAGTATGGGTAGGTTATAATTACCTCTAGTCTAAGACCATGACCTCAAACTCTGATGGAAATAAGCCCCACTAACCTGTACATAAGGATCCTTTTGGACTATATATTGACTTAGAAAACTACACAATATTAACTATGTTTAATTCTATTTTTGTTTATTTGATTAAGTATTTCCCTTCTATTCCTATACTATCTAGTGTTTTCAATAGGAATGGGTGTTGTATTTTGTCAAAGGCTTTTTCAGTATTTATTGAGATAATCATGTGGTTTTTGTTGGTTTGCTTGTTGATATGGTCAATTATGTGAATGGTTTTCCTGATGTTGAACCATCCTTGCATTCCTGGTATAAATCCCACCTGATCATAATGAATAACTCTCATGATCACTTGCTGGAGTCTCTTTGCTAGTATTCTATTTAAGATTTTTGCATCTATGTTCATTAGGGAGATTGGTCTGTAGTTTTCTTTCTCTGTTTTTGACCTACCTGGTTTTGGGATCAGTACCATATTTGTGACATAAAAGGAGTTTGGTAGAACACCTTCTTTCCTTATTTTGTCAAATAGTTTGTATAATATTGGAATTAGTTGTTCTTTGTAGGTTTGATAGAATTCACTTGTGAATCCATCAGACCCTGGCGATTTTTTCTTAGGGAGTTCTTTGATGGCTTGTTCAATTTCTTTTTCTGATATGGGATTATTTAAATATTCTATTTCTTCTTCTGTTAATCTAGTCAGTTTATATTTTTGTAAATATTCATCCCTATCATCTAGATTGCTGTTTTTATTGCCATATACTTGGGCAAAATCATTTTTAATGATTGCCTTAATTTCCTCTTCATTAGAGGTGAGGTCTCCCTTTTCATCTTTAATACTATTAATTTGATTTTCTTCTTTCCTTTTTTTATTAGATTGACCAGTACTTTCTCTATTTAATTTGTTTTTTCAAAGTACCAGCTTCTAGTCTTATTTGTTAATTCAATAGTTCTCTCATTTTCTATTTTATTGATTAAGTATTTCCCAATTGTATTTTAATCTGGTTTGAACTTCATTTGGGAGTCGCATCTTTGACTCCTTTTGTCCAGGGCTCTTTTCTTCTTCCTGGATTCTTCTGGTCCATGGAGGCTAAGCTAGGAGACCCCAGAGAGTTGATGTAATAGGATAAGGGAGGGGAGAAGGGGAGAGAAGAGATAGGCTCATCATTGCTTTACCCCATCTCCTGGCATCATCTGCACTAGGGGCAAATGTCCTAGGAACTCAGGTCATAGAGCTAATACTGGGACAGATTTTAAAGTCTATGTAGTCTATCCTCTTATTTTATAATGAAGCTAGGATGTTGACTGAGGGTAAATCTAAAGTGGTGGGAAGTTGGGCATAGTCCCGATCTTATTTATTCTATTTGTCTTGGTTTCTTACAGATCAGAATGCAAGGGTGCAGAAAATCTTCAATGGCTACCTAAGGATTGCAAATGAGAACTTTATAGATGCCTATGAGAATTCCAACTCCACAGAATTTGCAAACCTGGCCAGCAAGGTTAAGGAAGTGGTAAGCCATCTCTTCGAGGATGAAGCTCTCCAGACAAGGAGTCATAGCTGCCTTGTTGCTTTATGTCTTTTCTCTCTGGTTAATGGCACTGGGGGAGTATGGGTCTGTCAAAGACACTGGGTGGGAGGGTATCTAAGAATAGACATAAAGTTCCTGGGTACAGTGGGTAGGAAGTTCAGGGCATGTAGTGGAGTCTGCTGTGACCTTCTTCTCTTCCATTTTTTTGCTCACCTTCTGCTCCTTGGCAGCTAAAGACGTTATACAATGGAATCCCAGCCCTTGGACCCTTCTACAAGGATTCTGGAGTAACAGCCTTCAGGTAAAGTACTAGGGGGAGAGACTAGATGGGAGATGGGGTGAGAGATCAAATGGGAAAAAGCAAAGAGCTTCTCTGCTTGAGAGTGACCTGTCCCTTCTGGAAATGGACTGGGGTGGTGGAAATCATCTGGAATTTCAGTTTTGGTAAGTTGGGTAAAGTTGACAGTATTAATTGTATAAGCCATAGGAGAGCCCTTACCATTTGAGCCCTAGGTTGGGTTCTGGTATGGCACATGAGCTGTACCAGATGGCCAGAGCCCAGAGGAGCAGAGAAGCTCAACATTCAGATGAAAATTATATTGTGGAAAGAATTCCAGACTTGGAATCAGAACACTTGAAACATTTTTTTTGGAAAAGGTTTATTAATGCATCTTGTTAGAGAGGGAGAAAAAGAGACAGGGGTGCATGCAAATGACAGCCTTATCTATCCCTGGCATGGTCCAGGGCACTCTGAGGACCTCTGGCCAGGGAAGCTTCTTCCTCCTTAATCTCTGACCTTGTTCAGCCCTGTAACTGTGGGCAAAGTCACTTCTCTCTGAGACTCTTGTGAAGATTGTTGTAAAGAAACTGCTTTGTAAACTTGAAAGCTCTATGTAAATGCAAGATCTAAACAACTGACTGTTGTTATTTAATAAAATCTAATTAAAGAGAACCTAGAATACTAACAGTAATAGTAATAGCTGACATTTACTTAGCCCTATAAGGTTTGCAAAGCTCTTTACAAATATTGTCTCGTTTGATCTTTACTACAATTCTATGATGTACGTGCTATTATTATCCCATTTTAACGGGTGAGAAAATTGAGTGAGAAACGTTAAGTCACATGCCCAGGGTCATGTAGCTAGTGTTTGAAGCAGAATTAAAAACTAGAGCTTACTGATTCCAAGTCTGAGGCTCTACCACTACCATACTTTCTTGGGGGCATAGATACCTTTCCTGGCTAGAGCCTGGGGAGAATAGGCAGGTGGTTCTAAATGATGGCATGAACTGAAGGGCTATTTATGATCCTAGTTTGGTTGGGTCTGGAACCCAACTATGCCAGTAAGCACCCTCTCCCTACTCACTACAGACCTAGACCTTAAATGCTATTGATTTCCCTGGTTGGCTGTCTCCAGTTTATTCTGTATACACCTTGCTTATACATAGTTGTTCTCTTAGTGTCCCCCATTGGACTGAGCTCCTTGAAAGCAGGGACTGTCTTTTGCCTTTCTTTGTATGTCCTTTGCTTAACCCAATGCCTTGCACATAAAAAAACAAAAACAAAAAAACAACAAAAAAAAAAAACAAACTTATTTCATATCCTTCTCTCTTTTCAGCGAGGGCAGTGTCATTGCCTACTACTGGTCAGAATTCAGTGTCCCCCAATACAAAGTTCAGGAGGTTGATCGAATCATATCAAAAGAATATGACTTGACGCTACTTTCTAAGTTCCGAGCCATGCCATCCTTCAAAGTGGATTCAATTGTGGCTTTCCGTAAGTTCTGGGCTTGGAGGTGAATGGATGAACCAAAGTGAATAGAGGCACTGGGAGGGATGGAGAAAAAGATGAGGGCTGAGCCAGAGCCTTGCAGGTTTGGATCTGTCCTTCAAGGGTCAGTATCTGGGATCCCCTTCTTATAGAACAGAGATCCAGCAGTCTGGAATTCACAGGGGATGAGTACTTAGTTTATTGACAGAGCACCTCCCTTTGAAGTAAAAAGGAAGCAAACAAGAAGGAAATGCAGAGTACCCATAAAAACCCTTCTCCTCTTTTTCTCCTTTTCTCAGCCACTGATGCCAGAACAGCACAGACAACACGAGATAGTAAGTAATACTGCCTGGAATGCTCTCCCTCCTCATCCCTGCCTCCTGACTTCTCTGTCTCTCTCAGGTCTCAGCTGAAATCTTGCCTTCAACAAGAAGCCTTTCCCCATTCCTCCTTCACCCTGGTGCCTTCCCTCAATTATTATCTTCAATTCATCCTGTATTTAGTTTGTTTTTACATAGTCTTTTGCCTTTTGTCTCTTCCATTAGAGTGTGAGCTCCTTGAGGGCACTAGATAAATATTTGTTGATTAGTCTCTGGCTTCTCTTGCTGGTGATAGAGAAAAGGAGGTGGTCAAAGCCTAGGGATGACTTAGCAACTCCCTATCACCTCTTCAATTCTTGGGGATGGAAGCTTATTTCAGGATCCTGTGTCCAGGATGGTACTATCAGTCTTTGTGATACTAGGCTATAAGGTAACTTCCAGGGTTATGATAAAGGACGATGGACAATAAAAGCTTTTGGATTTCTCCTTTGGGCACTAATCAATTGTCCTCCCACAATTAAAGGATCTCAGGGAGGGACTCTAGAGGTGATGTAGTCTAGGCTGTCTCTGTACTGGAACCCCCTTTATAATCTCTCCTAAAATGGGTTGTCCTGCATCTGCTTGAAGACATCTAGTGATAGGCAACTATCTCCCTCTCAAAGAAACCCATTCCACTTCTGAATCATTCTTCCTGCTTGGAAATCTTTCATTGTCTCAGATTTACTGAAACCTGCCTCTGCATCTTGTACCCATTGTTTAATTCTTCTTTTATACCTTTTACATACTTGAAGATGGCTACCATATATACCTTACCTCTTCTCTTTTCTGAACATGTCTAATTTCAATTTCTAGTTATTTTTTTCTATGACATGGTCTTTATTTCTCATTCTAACTTGGCCACACTTGTCTAGACTTGCTCGTGTTTGCCCACAGATTTCCTAAAATGTGGCGCCAAGAACCAGACCCATAACTTCAGATGTGGTCTGATTGCAAAGAAGAGTTTCTCTCATTCTGGATAATACACTTCTAAGAATGCAACCTATGACTGCATCAGCCTTTTGGGGGCTGCTTTGTGATTCATAGTAAGCTTGAAGATCATTCGAGCTTTTCATAAACCACTGTCCTGTCATGCTTCCCCATCTTATCCTTGTGAAATTGATTGAACTCAAGTGTAGGTCTTTGCATTGACGATTATTAAAATTCATCATTTTTTTATTTGACTATTCAAACCTATCATCCTAGTTCTCTTGTTCAGCATGTAAATGGTCCTTCCTACTTTTCTGTCAGTTTGATAAGCAATATTTCAAAAGAAACATGAGATGTGCAAATTTAGACATCTCCATCCCAAATGTTCATATGGAATATTTGTGCCTAACCTGTGGCAGAACCTTCTGAGCTTGAATTGGTCTGATCAAGCACAGTTGGATACATTCTACATTGACCACAACATTATGAAGTCATTTTGGTCCTCTTCGAGTATAAAGGGCAACCACCAACCAGCCAACTAACCAATTATATTAACTATTACTTTTATTCAAGGCACTGATAAAAATCTTAAGCAAGACGTCTCCCCGCAAACTGACATAGATTCATTAATCACTGTTCTGTGATTTTATTCATTTAACCAGTTGGGAATTTATGTAATGATGCTACCATCTAGTACTCATCTTTATAGCTTGTCCACCAAATCTTCATGGGAGACTTTGAGAAACACTTTCCCAAAATATAAGTGTATTATGTTTAGGGCTTTCCTCTGACTTAGCCTAGAAATTCAGTCAATAAAGGAAATGAATTTAGTTTGGCACAATCTGTTCTTGATGCAGTTATATTGATTCTTATTTTTAAAAATCCTTACTTTCTGTCTTAGAACCAATAATAAGATTTAGTTCTAAAGCAGAAGAACAGTAAGGTCTAGGCCAGTGATGGGCAAACTTTTTAAAGAGGGGGTCAAAGGAAAGGAAATGCTCATCTGTCAGTCTGTTTCTGAGGCAACTCTTTTGAAGTTTCATTGTATTGTATCCTACTCATTGTATTCGTCAGATTAGGAATAATGTTGTGTGGCTAGATAGAACATTTCAGGGGGCCACATCTGGCCCGCGGGCTATAGTTTGCCCATCACTGGTCTAGGGCCTAGACAATTGGGGTTAAGTGATTTGCCCAGGGACACATGGCTAGGAAGTGTCTGAATCCAGATTTGAACCCAGACATCCTATCTCTAAGCCTGGCTCTCTATCCACTGAACCACCTAGCTGTCCCAGTTATATTGATTCTTAGTGGGCACTGCTTTCCTTTTTCAGACTCATAATCCATCCTTTTAATAATATTTTCTTGTGATATCAGTTGAAGTCAAGCTTACTAGCTTCTAGTTTAAAGACTATTTTGTTGCCTATTTTTTAACTGGGGGAAAAAGGAGAAGGAATAAGGCAAATCTATTGTTTCTAGACTTAGAACACTTATGCTCTCTTCAGTTTTTCCAGAGGTCACTGATAGGGGCTTAGCATTCATATTTGCTGATTCTTTCAGTCCCCTCAGATATAGCTCACTTGGTGATGAGCTCATTAAGATAGTTGTTCTCTTAACATCTTCTCACTCATCTTTGATTTCAGTCCCTTATTAGGTATTTTCATTCTATCCTACCTAATTCTGTTCCTTGGTAGGGGAAACCCCTCAAAAAAACAAAAACCAGAAGCAAAAAAAGCATCAAATAATCCCGTCATCTTTATTGTCCATAATCTGTGACTTATTTACCGAAGTAGTGGTCTGGTCTCCTGTTTGGTTGTTCTTTTGTCCCTCATATAGCTTTTCTAAAAAGCAGCCCTTCTTACTGTTTTTTTTTTTTATGTTTTTTTTTTAAACCCTTAATCTCGGTGTATTGTCTCACAGGTGGAAGAGTGGTAAGGGTGGGCAATGGGGGTCAAGTGACTTGCCCAGGGTCACACAGCTGGGAAGTGGCTGAGGCTGGGTTTGAATCTAGGACCTCCTGTCTCTAGGCCTGACTCTCACTCCACTGAGCTACCCAGCTGCCCCCTCTTACTGTTTTTAACATTTATTCGTTGACAAATTTAATTCATTCTAGGTATGAACACTCCTTACTCCATTCTTATAGCACCTGCTACTCATGTATTCATCCATAGCTATTTATACTTGTAGCATAGGATTGCATAGTTAGAGCTAGAAAGGACCTTAGAGGTCAGTTAGACCAGTTGTCTCATTTTACTGATGGGGCCTTGGGGCCCAGAGATGTAATGTGATTTGAACATAGGGATTCTGACTCCAGTTTCACTTCTCTGTCTCTCTCTGTCTCTCTCTGACTCTCTCTCTAATATTACTTTTAAATTACTTTAAAAAATTATATCCATTTCTCTACCCAGAGAATCATCTCTTGTAACAAAAAATTTTTAAAAAGAAAAAAAGCGGTTAGTAAAAGCAATCAACACAGTTTATGTTGTGTCAGCACAGTTTGTGTTAGAATATTCTATGCCCATTGTATTCCACCTCTACAAAACAGGATGTCAGAGGCATTTTTTTCTGCTACGCTCTAGGGCAGACTTGTTTATTATAATTTATGTGGCAACTAATGCCTTTTTGTTCTTTTCTATGTACATAGCACGTATGTTGTTTTCTTGGTCCTGCCTATTTCATTATTTATCACTTTTGGTGCATGTCCTCCTATGCTTCTCTGAACCCTTCATATACATTGTTTATTAGCCATAACATCTCTGTATCAAAATTTGTTTAGCCATTTCCCAATCAGCATGCATCTACTTTACTTTTGGTTCTTTGTTTCTCTAGAAAGTACTACTTTGAATATTTTTATGTTTTTGGAATATTGTTTTCTTCTGTACATATTTTAAAAAAACTAAATTGGCCATTGAGTTCGCTGCATCTACATTGATTTCTTTAAAACTGCTCTACTTTCTTTTCTCAGTGGAGTTGCCAAATTTTGTCATTTCTACCTACATACATTTTTTACATTTAATCCTCTTTTCTCTACTCATACAGCCAGCATCCTAACTCACCCTCTTGGACTATTACAATGAAATCTTTATTTTTGTTTTTTAATTTAATTTTAATTTTTAAATAATAATTTTTGTTATTTTTTACCAATTAAATGTTATAACAAATTTCCACATAAGTTTTCAGAAGTTATATGAACCAAATTGTCTCACTCTCTCCTTCCATGTTGTTCATTTTCTACAATGAATTCTTTATTTCTTTCCCTGATTTGTCTTTCCACACTTCAACTCATGCTCCAAAAGCTACTAAAGGTGATTTTCCCATAATACAGGTCTGACTGTGTCTCTCCCTTTCTCAGCAAAAACCAGTGGTTTTCTCTTAATTTTCCTATTGTGTTTCACAACCTGATTCTAGCTTATTCTAGTTTTTTTCCTCATGAATTTTTTATGTCATATTTTATTTAAAAAGTTATTTGCAGTTTCAATTTTTTTCTCTTTCACTCATTAAGAAATATTATAATATACATTTGAAGTCATGCAAAATATATTTTTCCATTAGCTATGTTATGAAAACAAATAATTAAAAAAGCAAGAAAAATAAACAGAAAACTATGTCCTTCTGTCTGTACCCAGAATCTATCAGTTTCCTGTCTGGAGATGATAACATTTTTCATCTTGAGTCTTTTGGAATTGTCGTAGATTATTATATTATTCAGAGTTGCTAAGGCTTTCACAGTTGATTATTGTTATAATATTGCTGTTACTGTGTACTTTGTCCTCTTGTTCATTTCTCTTTGTGTTACTTCACATAAGTCTTTGCAGGTTTTTTTCTGAAACCATCCCTTTCATCATTTCTTATAGCACAATAGTATTCCTTCACATTCATATAGCATAACTTGTTCAGCCATTCTCCAATTTTTTAGCATCCTCTCAGTTTCCAAGAGATGCTAGAAAAGGTTTTGTATATAATTCATGATTTTTTCAAAAATTAAAATGTTTTATTATGAACTTAATCAAAAGACACAGGCATTTCTTTTTTGAATTTTTATTTTATTAACCAATATTTATTCTCTCTCTCTCTCTCTCTCTCTCTCTCTCTCTCTCTCTCTCTCTCT